>NC_044993.1:70885774-71146093 GCF_008728515.1 Papio anubis | reverse complement strand
GAGGCTACGTACTGGGCTGACCAGCCTGAGCAAATACAGTGAGATGCTGTTTCTACAAAACATTTAAAAAATCAGCTGGTGAGGCTGTGCCCAGCCACTTGGAAGGCTGAGATGGAAGGGTCACCTGAGCCTGGGAGGTTGGGAGGCTGCAGTGAGCTGTGATCATGCAACTACACTCCAGCCTTGGGGACAGAGAGAGAACCTGTCTCAAAAATAAAAGTAGAGCATGGCGGATCACAGGCGTGAGCACTTTGGGAGGCTGAGGCAGGTGGATCACCTGAGGTCAGGAATTCGAGACCAGCCTAGGAACATGGAGAAACCCGTCTCTACTAAAAATACAATAGCTAGGCGTGGTGGCGTGCACCTGTAATCCCAGCTGCTTGGGAGGCTGAGTCAGGAGAATCACTTAAACCTGGCAGGTGGAGGTTGCAGTGAGCTGAGATTGTGCCATTGCACTCCAGCCTGGGCAACAAGAGCAAAACTCCGTCTCAAAAAAGAGATCACATACAATTACGTATAGTACATACTATTTGATAATGATAATAAATGACTATGTTACTAGATTATATATTTACTATACTTTTTATCATTACTTTAGAATATACTCCTATTTAAAAAGTCAACTATAGGTCAGCCACGGCGTTGGCTCACACCTGTAATCCTAGCACTTTGGGAGGCCGAGGCAGGCAGATCACCTGAGGGCAGGAGTTCGAGACCAGCTTGGGAAACATGGTGAAACCCCGTCTCTACTAAAAACACAAAAATTAGCCAGGCATGGTGGCAGGCACCTGTAATCCCAGCTACTGGGAGTCTGAGTACGAGAATCGCTTGAACCTGGGAGGTGGAGGTGGCTGCAGAGCTGAGATTGTGCCACTGCACTCCAGCCTGGGTAACAGAGTGAGACTTGTCTCAAAAAAAAAAAAAAAAAAAGTTAACTGTAAAACAGCCTCAGGCAGGTCCTTCAGGACTTTTTGAGGTATCTCGAGTGCTGGTACCTTTGTCGCTATATAGGAGATGATAGCTGGGTGTTATTGCCCTTGAAGACTCTTTCCAGGGACAAGATGAGGTGAAGATGGTGACATGGATGACCCTGACCCTGTGCAAGCCTAGGGCTAGCTGCGGTGTCTTAGCTCTCTTTAAAAACAAAAAATAAAAAATCCTTTGGCCAAAACAGCGGCTCATACCTGTAATCCCAGCACTTTGGGAGGCTGAGGTGGGTGGATCACTTGAGGTCAGGAACTCAAGATCAGCCTGGCCAACATGATGAAACTCCATCTCTACTGCTAAAAATACAAAAATTAGCCAGGCACAGTGGCTCACACCTGTGTAATCCCAGCACTTTGGGAGGCCATGCAGGCAGATCACAAGGCCGAAGAGTTCGAGACCAGCCTGGCCAACATGGTGAAATCCCATCTCTACTAAAATAGTAAAAACTCAGCTGCAATGGCAGGGCGCCAGGCTCGGTGAATCCCAGCCACTTGAGGCTGAGGCAGGAGAATCACTTGAACCAGAGAGTCGGAGGGTTGCACTCGAGCTGACATCTGGCGCCACTGAACTCCAGCCTGGTGAGAGCTGGTGACTCCATTCCAAAAACAAAAACAAAAAGCCGGGCATGGTAGCACACACCTGTAATCCTGAAGCATTTGGGAGGCTGAGCTGCAGTGCACTGGTGATAGTGCCACTGCACTTCAGCCCGGAAGACTCCATCCTCAAAAACTGGCCGGGCGCCGCGGCCTGCCTGTAATCCCAGCGCACTTTGGGAGGCCGAGACGGCGGATCACGAGATCAAGAGAGATCGAGACCATCCTGGCTAACACACGGTGAAAACCCCGCTCTACTAAAAATAAAACTAGGCCGGGCGAGGGTGGCGGGATGCTCTGTAGTCCCAGCTACTCGGAGGCTGGAGGCAGGAGAATGGCGAACCCGGAGGCGGAGCTTGCAGTGGAGCCCAGATCGCATCCACTGCTCCTCCAGCCTGCATAGAGCGACTCCATCTCAAAAAAAAAAAACTGTCTCAAAAATTGAAGTCCAACTTAAAAAATTTAAATTCTGGAAAAATAAAACTTATAGAATGAGGTCTCTAGCGAAAATATTTCCATTGGAAGCGTGGTTCAAGCCTGTAATCCCGAAAGAGCACCTTTGGGAGGCCGAAGCGATGGATCACGGCGGTCAGGAGATCGAGATCCCATTATCATGGTGAACCCGCCCCGCCAAAAATACAAAAACTAGCTGGGCGCTGTGGTGGGCTGTTTCTGTAGTCCCAGCTAATTGAGGCTGAGGCAGGAGAATGGCCTGAACCTGAGAAGTGAGCTTGCAGTGATGAGATCAAGGGCTTTCACTGCACTCCAGCCCGCGACATGTTTTATCTCCACCGCAGTACTCGGAAGCCGCTGCACGCATTTCAGGCCTTAAACCGCCGTGCCAGCCAAAAAGTTTAAATTCACCTGTTGCGCAAGCTTTAGTTCACCATTACCAGCAGTACCTTAAAAATGAGTGCGTCAGCTGGATGCAGTGGCCCCTGCATCCCGGCATTCGGGAAAACCAGAATGTGCGTGACCATTTATGCTCAGCAAGACTGCTGAACACCCGGCCACGGCAACCCCACCCCACATGGCACCGTCGGGCCAGTGGCCGTCGCAATCCCTACCGAGGTACCATGCAGGCGGACTACTTGGTGTCAGGAGACTCAGGAGACTATCCTGGCTAATGGCCACAGAAACACCGGCTTCTACTAAAAATACAAAAACTAGCCAGGCGCAGGTGGGTGCCTGTAGTCCAGCTACCTCGAGGCTGAGGCGGAGAACGGCTGAACCCGGGAGGCGGAGGCAGTGATTGCAGATCGCCCACTGCACTCCAGCCCATGACAGATGCAGACTGCCCCAAAAAAAAAAAAAAAAAAAAAAAAAATATTTAAAAAAAAAAATTAGCCATGAGGTGGTGGGCTGCCTGTAGTCCCAGCTAATGGGAGTCTGAGGCAGGAGAATGGCATGAACCTCCCCAGAGGCGGAGTTGTAGGAGCTGAGATTTTTCACTGCACTCCAGAATGGGCTTATGTGAGCGAGACTCCCCAAAAAAATAAATAAACACAAAAATATTAAAAAAAAAAAAAATGAGCGTAGCCTGAGTGTTGAGTGTTGTACATTAGGTCTGCAGCATACACAGTAATGCTTTAGGCCTCCACATTCACTCACCCACAGCAACTTCCCCCCGCAAGCTCCATTTGTAATACATGTCCTGTATAAGTGGACCGTACCTTTTTTTTTTTTTTTGAGGTGGAGTCTTGCTTTATCTTCAGGCTGGAGTACAGTAGTGCAATCTCGGCTCACTGCAACCTCCGCCTCCCAGGTTCAAGTGATTCTTCTGCCTCAGCGTCCAGAGTAGCTGTAGCTGGGATTACTGGCACACTGCAGTGCACCTGGCTAATTTTTGTATTTTTAGTAGAAATGGGGTTTGACTATATTGGCCAGGCTGGTCTTGAACTCCTGGCCTCAAGTGATCCAGCCACCTCAGCCTCCCAAAATGCTACGATTACACGCGGGAGCCACCGCGCCCAGTCAGCTTTCTTTTTTTGAGACAGTCTTGCTCTGACACCCAGGCTGGAGTGCAGTGGTATGATCTCAGCTCACCACAACCTCCACATCCTAGATTCAAGCAATTCTTCTGCCTCAGCCTCCTGAGTAGCTAGGATTACAGGCACGCACCACCACTCCCGGCTAATTGTTTTGTACTTTTAGTGGAGACAGAGTTTCACCATGTTGGCCAGGCTGGTCTCGAATTCCTGACCTCAGGTGATCCACCCACCTTGGCTTCCCAGAGTGCTGGGATTACAGGTGTGAGCCACTACACTGGACAAGACAAAAGTTTTTAGATAGGATGCCAAAAGCATATGCAATCAAAGAATAAATTGGACTTTATCAAAGTTAAAAACTTTTATGCTTCAAATAACACTATCAAGAAAGTAAACAGGCTGGCCATGGTGGCTCATGCCTGTAATCCCAGCACTTTGGGAGGACGAGGCAGGTGGATCACCTGAGGTCAGGAGTTCAAGACCAGCCTGACCAACACAGTGAAACTCTGACTCTGCTAAAAATACAAAAATTAGCTGGGCGTGGTGGCGGGCGCCTGTAATCCCAGCTACTCGAGAGGCTGAGGCAGAATTTCTTGAACCCGGGAGGCAGAGGTTGAGGTGAGCCGAGATTGCACCACTGCACTCCAGCCTGGGCAATAGAGCAAGACTCTGTCTCAAAAGAAAAAAAAGAAAGTAAAAAGATGAAAAGACAACCCACAGAATTATTTGCAAATCATATACCTGATAAGGAACTTGTATCCAGAACATATTCAGCCTCCCGAGTAGCTGGGATTACAGGCACCTGCCACCACACCTGGCTAATTTTTTATGTTTTTAGTAGAGATGGGGTTTCACCATGTTGGTCAGGCTGGTCTCGAACTCCTGACCTCAGGTGATCCACCCACCTTGGCCTCCCAAAGTGTTGGGATTATAGGAGTGAGCCACTGTGCCTGGCCCAGAATTCATACAATGAAAAGACAACCCAATTAGCAAATGGCCAAAGGACCTGAATAAACAGTTTCCCATAAAAGATTTGATTTCTGCGATGAATTCAAAGATATGCAAATTGTCAATAGGGATAAAGATTCTCAACATCATCAGTCTCAGGGAAATGCACATCAAGACCACTGTGAAATACCACTTCACACCCACTGCGATGGCTATTTAAAAAGACAGCCAACAAGTGTTGGTGAGGACGTGGAGAAACTGGAACCCTCATACTCTCTTGCTGACGACGCAAAATGGTGCAGCCACTTTGGAAAACACTCTGGGAGTTCTTAATGTTCAACGTAGAGTCACCGTATGACCCAGCAGTTCCACTCCTAGGTGTGCGCCCAGGAGAACTGAACACACATGTCCACACAAAAATATACACAAATGTCCATGTCAGCATTTTTTTTTTTTTTTTTTTTTTTTTTTTTTGAGACGGAGTCTCGCTCTGTCGCCCAGGCTGGAGTGCAGTGGCGCGATCTCGGCTCACTGCAAGCTCCGCCTCCCGGGCTTATGCCATTCTTCTGCCTCAGCCTCCCGAGTAGCTGGGACCACAGGCGCCCGCCACCTCGCCCGGCTAGTTTTTTGTATTTTTTAGTAGAGACGGGGTTTCACCATATTCGCCAGGATGGTCTCGATCTCCTGACCTCGTGATCCGCCCGTCTCGGCCTCCCAAAGTGCTGGGATTAGAGGCTTGAGCCACCGCGCCCGGCCAGCATTACTTCTAATAGGCAAAAATTGAAAGCTCAAAATGTCCGTCAATGAAATACAGTCGATTTATACAATGAAATATTGTCCATAAAAAAGAACGAAGTACTGATGCATGCTACAATGAGGATGCACCTTGAAAACACCATCTTTAAGGGCCGGGCGCAGTGGCTCCTCGGTTCTTTCGTAATCCCAGCACTTTGAGTGTCGAGACGCATGATCACGAGGTCAGGAGATCGAGACCATCCTGGCTAACACAGTGAAACCCCGTCTCCCTAATAAAACAATTAGCCGGCTGCAGGTGGCGAGCCTCTTTAGTCCCAGCTACTCGGGAGGCTGAGGCAGGAGAATGGCGAACCCGGGAGGCGGAGCTGCTTTAGCTGAGATCCGGCCACTGCACTCCAGCCCGGGCGACAGAGCAAGACTCCGTCTCAAAAAAAAAAAAAAAAAAAAAAAAAGAAAACACCATCTTCAATGAAAGAAGCCAGTCACAAAGCACATGGAGTATATGTAATTCTGTTCATATGAAGTGCCCAGAATAGGCACATTTAGAGAGACAGAAAGATTAGTAGCTGCCTGGGGCAAGGGAAGTTGAGGAGGGACACTAAGGATTTGAGGTTTCTTTTGATGGGGGGTGAAATGTTCTAAATGTGATTGCAGTGACGGTTGCACGACTCTGAATTGTACACTTAACGGATTTTATGGTATGTGAATTATAGCTCAGTAGAGCTCTTAAACAAATATCCGTGGGAGGATGGGGAGGGATAGTATTAGGAGATATACCTAATGTAAATGACAAGTTAATGGGTGCAGCACATCAACATGGCACATGTATACATATGTAACAAACCTGCACATTGTGCACATGGACCCTAGAACAGAAAGTATAAAAAACAAAAATCCCAGCCAAGCACACTGACTCACGCCTGTAACCGCAGCACTTTGGGAGGCTGAGGCAGTCAGATCATCTGAGGTCAGGAGTTTGAGACCAGCCTGGCTAACATGGTGAAAACCCATCTCTACTAAAAATACAAAAAATTACCCGGGTGTGGTGGCGGGCGCCTGTAATCCTAGCTACTCGTGAAGCTGAGGCAGGAGAATCGCTTGAACCTGGGAGGCGGAAGTTGCAGTGAGCAGAGATTGCGCCACTGCACTCCAGCTTGGGGCAACAAGAGCGAAACTCCGTCTCAAAAAAAAAAAAAAAATCCCGGCCGGGCGTGGTGGCTCAAGCCTGTAATCCCAGCACTTTGGGAGGCCGAGACGGGTGGATCACGAGGTCAGGAGATCGAGACCATCCTGGCTAACACGGTGAAACCCCATCTCTACTAAAAAATACAAAAAACTAGCCGGGCGAAGTGGCGGGCGCCTGTAGTCCCAGCTGCTCGGGAGGCTGAGGCAGGAGAATGGCGTAAACCCGGGAGGCGGAGCTTGCAGTGAGCCGAGATCCGGCCACTGCACTCCAGCCTGGGCGACAGAGCGAGACTCTGTCTCAAAAAAAAAAAAAAAAAAAAATCCCTTACAGTACTAAAAGGGAACCTGATCACATGAGTTCAGGAGTTCAAGACTAGCTTGAGCAACACAGGGAGAACCCCATCTCCACCAAAAAAAATTTTGTTTAATTAGCCAGACGTGGTGGCATGTACCTGTGGTCCCAGCTACTTAGGAGGCTGAGGTGGGAGGATCACTTGAGCCCAGGAGGTCGAGGCTGCAGTGAGCTGTGATGGCACCACTGCACTCCAGCCTGGGTGGCAGAGTGAAACCGTATCTCAAAAAAGAAAATTATTAAAGGAGAACTCTGTGTTTCTTTGTTTTTTTGTTTTTTTTTTTGAGACGGAGTCTTGCTGTGTCGCCCAGGCTGGAGTGCAGTGGCGCGATCTCGGCTCACTGCAAGCTCCGCCTCCTGGGTTCACGCCATTCTCCCGCCTCAGCCTCCGAGTAGCTGGGACTACAGGCGCCCGCCACCTCGCCCGGCTATTTTTTTGTATTTTTAGTAGAGACGGGGTTTCACCATGTTAGCCAGGATGGTCTCGATCTCCTGACCTCGTGATCCACCCGCCTCGGCCTCCCAAAGTGCTGGGATTACAGGCTTGAGCCACCGCGCCCGGCGTAACTCTGTGTTTCTTGATGAAGAAACTTGAAGAGACTCGGAGTGATGCCCCTGTGACTTCCAGGGCAGGAATTGCAACTTTTTGGAAGTGTTGGGTGGTTCTCCCCCGAACATGCTGGTGTAGGAAGCAGGGAATTCCCCAAGTGTGTGTCATGGAACAACCTCATGTTGTAAAGGAATCGATACGGATGGATGGATGTGTGTGTAAAAATGATCAGCCAGGTGAGGTAGCTCATGCCTGTAATCCCAGCCCTTTGGTAGATGGGCGGATCACCTGACATCAGGAGATCGAGACCATCCTGGCCAACATGGTGAAACCCCGTTTCTAATAAAATACAAAAAAAAAAAAAGTAGCCGGGCATGGTGGCATGCGCCGGTAATCCCAGCTACTCAGGAGGCTGAGGCAGGAGAATCACTTGAACCCGGGAGGCAGAGGTTGCAGTGAGCCGAGATCACGCCACTGCACTCCAGCCTGACAACAGAGTGAGACTCCATCTTAAAAAAAAAAAATTATCTAGCTGGCCGGGCATGGTGGCTGACGCCTGTAGTACCAGCACTTTGGGAGGCCAGGGTGGGTGGATCACTTGAGGTCAGGAGTTCGAGACCAGCCTGGCCAACATGGCAAGATCCCATCTCTACTAAAAATACAAACAATTAGCTGGGCTTGGTGGTAGGTGCCTGTAATCCCAGCTACCAGGAGGCTGAGGTGGGACAATTGCTTGAACCTAGGAGGCCGAGGCTGCAGTGAGCGACGATCACACCACTGCACTCCAGCCTGGGGGACAGAGCAAGACTCTATCTCATAAATAAGTGATCTAGCCTGTGATATCCCCAGGAAAAAGGATTCCAGGAATCCTGAGCTTCCTGTGTTATCTATTTCCACCATGTTTTGATGTGTGTAAAGAACATGTGTCTCTTTGTAATTAGGGACATCAAAGACGTCAGACTGGACGGCGAGTCCCAGTGAGCTGATACTGGCAGAGGAGCTCTGAGCCGCCCACCTGAGGTGGCTTCCCATCCATACGGGTGCTTCCCAGACACTTCGGTTTGCTTGGCAGAAACTTCTTTTCATTCTTCCAAAGCATCGATGGTCTTCACATCTTCTCAGAGTGTTTCCTGGGAGGAATTCTTGGATGGTGTCCTTGTGTCGACGGAGAACAGTGCTCAGAGCTGGCGCTTGCAGACTCGGGTGTCGTGGGGCAGGGCGGTGGCACCTTCCTGACCTTTGAAGGTGGTGACACAGTTGCTTGGACACGGACGCCCCTGCTCTCCGGCCACAGCACCCCTGGGTTTGCAGAGCAAGCAGCCTTCCCAGGGCTTTCCACCTGGTGAGGCTGCGCTCTGCTCAGCAACGTGAATGCCTGGGCAGCAGAGGCGCCTCCCCTTCTGTCAGGCAGCTTCACAGAGCGCGGCTTCAGCAGTCAGAGGGAGCAGTCTGGAGAAGCAAGATGACCCCACCGGGACTGCAGAGCCTCCTGCTTACTAACAAGGACCTGTCCTCAGCCGCGAGGTCCCTCACTCCCACCCTGTAATTGTGGGGGGAGTGCCAGCAATAGGTCTGTCCCCTGGCAGGTTGGCCACGGAGCCCACCTTCCACTGCAAGGCTGTGACAGCCCGGGCACCCCCACTTCTCCTCTGCTTGTACGGTTCCCCCAATAAATCCTATTTTCCATCTCACCGTGTAGAGCTGGTGCTTGTTCACATCCCCCTTGCAGCAACAGTTGGCCACCGTGAAGTCACACCCCATCATGTCTCCATGCCAGTGCCCAGCAGGCGACCGCCCCACCGTGCCTGGGTAGTTATGGTCACCTGGACCAACAGTGGATGGGGACACCCGGAGTTGGGGCCTCTGGAGGGACTGCTGAGGGGCCAGCTGCAGCCCGTGGTCTCTCCCAGGCCCGACGTGGCAGGTCATGTTGCTGAAAGAGGCCGGATGCTCTGCTCTAGCCATTAGCCTGAGTTCCCTCTGGACTCATTTGCATAAGCCTGGGCAAGTGGCACCCTTGGGCCAAGGGCAGACTTGCCCACCTGTCCATCCTTTGCCGATGGCAGAGGACACAGGACACAGTGGCTGCGCTTCGGGCGGTGTTCGCGGCCCTGAAGCATCCTGCCCTGAGGCGGACCGAACTGCCCCCAGCTGGACTCGGGGCCGAGGCTACAGATCCAGTACTCCAATCCCGACTCTCACTGTGTGGTGCAAATGTGCACGCCCACAGGAGGCAGCCATGCCCGAGGAAGGCATCTGCTGAAAGACGGTCCAGCTCATGCCGCCACCAGCTGGACCTCTGGTCAGGCTCCCTGCAGAGGGGGAAGCTCCACACGTGCCCAAGATACGAGAGAAACGCCCGGGTCACAGCAGCCTGAGTCACTGCAGCCTCTGCTACCTGCCAAGCCCGCGCCCTCTGCACCTGTGGGCTGGTTGCCTCTGTGATGGGGCCTCCATGGCCAGCATCTTCCTGCCATGGTCACATCATGCCATGCCCTGTCACTTGGCTGGGCTCTAGGCATCCCTAAGCAAGTGTGAGACGAGTCAGAGGAAGGATATCAGCTTCTCTTCTCCTTTGGACATTTGCGTCATTGACCGGGGCTGGCCCACTCTTCCTCTGCCTCTCGTCTGCTTTGACCTCAGAGGAGAGACGGCAGCCTACGTTGCTGGGCTGAGACTCTCCAACGTACGTGAATTTGGATGATGCTGTTGCCTTGAGCAGGTTCACAGCCACCAACCTGCACCCTGGTGGCCACTCAGCCATGACAAGGACCTGACAGCCACTAAGTGAGCTTCAGAGCCTTCCTTTGGAAAGTGCCAGAGCCACCAGATGTCCCCTGCCCAGTCACTGTCACAGAGTTAAAGCGTGCGGGTGAACGCTGGCTGCAGAGTGTGCAGCCCAGCAGCAGCTCAGCGGGGCAGCTCCTGCTTCCAGCCCTGGCTCTGCTGGTGCTTCACCCACAAACCCTGCTGTGTGCCATCTGCACCACGTGGTGTGTGTCGGTGCCCTTTGACGTGACAGTGCCAACAACGTCTCATGAAATTTAAAATTAATTCCCAAGGCATCAGAATGGTATCAACAAAGAACTCTAAGTTTGAAAATGGGGGTAGGGGCAGTGGCCAGCTCTGGGAGCCCCTGAACCCCCCGTCCCTGACCCACAGTCGTCAGGTGGGCCCCATCCCCCCGTGGTCCCAGCCTAGCCTCCTGTCCCACCTCCTCTGCCAAGTCAGAGTGGCACAGGACCCCTGCCACTAAGGCCAGCAGGTGTGTCTCTGAGCTGGCCGCAGGCACTTACTGCCCTCCCAGGTCCCCTCCAATGCCAGCTCCTCTGGCTTCCCCTCCCAGTCCCCTTCGTGAGCCCAACCTTGCAGTGGGGGTTGGTGATTTGGGAGCTGGACCTCAGCCCGCTTCTGCTCTGCCACGTTTGGGGTTCACGGTTTGTCAGTCAGCCCTCCCTTCTGCAAATGAGACCTGGGTGTCGTGTCCAGCTGCCTCCTGGGCCCTGCCCAGCATCTCCCGTGAGCACTAGCAATGCAGGCGGCAGAGGGGACTGTCCCCTGCCCTCTTACCTGAGGGAGGAGACCACGGATGAGTGACAGTTATCCTCGATGCCCTGCCTGTCCTGCGTCCCATCAGTCGTCAGGGGCTGCCACCTGCCTGCTTTGTCTTTTTTTTTTTTTTTTAAGATGGAGTCTTGCTCTCACCCAGGCTGCAGTACAATGGCGTGATCTCGGCTCACTGCAACCTCCGCCTTCCTGGTTCAAGCGATTCACCTGCCTCAGCCTCCTGAGTAGCTGGGACCACAGGCGCCTGCCACCACGCCCGGCTAATTTTTGTATTTTTAGTAGAGACGGGGTTTCTCCATGTTGACCAGGAAGGTCTTGATCTCTGGAACTCGTGATACATCCGCCTCGGCCTCCCAAAGTGCCGGCCCATCAGTGGCTTTTAATAAGTTCACAGGGTTGTGCATCTATCACAACTATCTCATTCCAGAACATTTTCATTACCCTGAAAAGCAGCCCCTTCCCCATTAGCAGTCCCTCTCCTCTGCCGTTTGTTTTTGTTTTTTTTTTTTTTTTAAGACAATCTCACTCTGCTGCTCAGGTTGGAGTTCAGTGGTGTGATCTTGGCTCACTGCAACCTCCACCTCCTGGGTTCAACCAATTCTGTTGCCTCAGCCTCCTGAATAACTGGGATTACAGGTGTGCACTCCCACACCCAGCTAATTTTTGTACTTTTAGAAGAGGCAGGGTTTCAAAATGTTGGCCAGGCTGGTCTTAAACTTCTGGGCTCAAGCAATCAGCTCCCCTCAACCTCCCAAAGTGCTGGGATGACAGGTGTGAGCCACACTCACGGCCCCTCTGCCTGTTTCCTTCCCTCGTGTGCTAAGGGGCTGATGGGCCCCTTCCTCTAGAGTGTAATGCTGAGAGGATCTGGAGAATCCGGGGAAGGCACTAGGACAGCAAAGGAGACCCTTTCATGGGTCCCTGTATTCATAAACATTCCCATCCCTCAGCCCCTGACTCATGCAGGGCCCAGCCGATGGCAGGTGTGACCACAGCAGTCTCCAAGCCTGTCTCCCTGCCTGCATTGTTCCTCTGCAAAACCTGGCCCCATCATAGCTCAGCGAGAACAGGGCACTTCCTCAGTGCACATCCCAGCACACGCACCTGCCCAGGCACACTTTCCCTGGCCTCCTTTCTGAAACAGTCTCACTCTGTCACCCAGGCTGGAGTGCAGTGATGCGGCCTTGGCTCATTGCAGCCTCCAACTCCTGGGCTCAAGCGATCCTCCCACCTCAGCCTCCCAAAGAGCTGGGACCACAGGTGTGCACCACCACATCCAGCTAGTTTTTTAACTTTTTTTTTTTTTTTTGAGACAGAGTTTCGCTCTTGTTGCCCAGGCTGGAGTGTGGTGGTGTGATCTCGGCTCACTGCAACCTCCACCTCCCAGGTTCAAGCGATTCTCCTGCCTCAGCCTCCCAAGTAGATGGGATTACAGGCATGTGCCACCACCCCCGACTAATTTTGTATTTTTTTTTTTTTCATAGAGACAGGGTTTCACCATGTTGGTCAGGCTAGTCTCGAACTCCTGACCTCAGGTGATCCGCCCGCCTCAGCTTCATAAAGTGCTGGGATTACAGGCTTGAACCATGGCCTAATTTTTAAATTTTTTGTGGAGACAGAGTCTCTGTGTGTTGCCCAGGCTGGTTTCAAACTCCTGAACTCAAGAGATCGATCCACCTGCCTCAGCCTCCCAAAGTGGTGGGATTACAGGTGTGAGCCACTGCTCCTGGCTCTAAAAATGCAAATTGAAGCACACAACACCTGCCTCAGGTGTACTCGCCCTGTTTTTCGCATCAGGTGTGACTACCTGGTTCAAGGACCAGAAGCCAGACGTACCCAAGGGGGTTCTCTAGAGCCCAAGGGGACGACAGTCCCTGGCCTCAGGCTGCTAGCACCAGCCACGGTTGCCTCCAGATACCCGTTCCACTGGCCCTCCTCCTGCCTCCAGCCACCTGCTCTGCTTCCCAACCTGCGTGGCCAACAGAAGACATCCAGCTGCCCGGGAACGAGACCAATCACCCGGTCCCCATTCTGAAGCCCCAGAAGAATAGGTCCAGCTGGGGGCACTTAACCATAGTCAGGGCCACTTTGTGCACACTGCCTACCAGGCCCCTGATGAGGAGGGCATTGGGCCTGAGCAGCCTGTCATTGCAGCCTTTGGGGGTCCACACCCTGCCTAATGAGCCTCGCCCCTCACCACCCTCCACCCTGCCAGCTCCTCCACACTCCAGCACACAATTGCTGCACAACAAATCACTAGAAATGTATCATCTCGAAACAATACCCACTTACCTCATGGCTTGTGTGTGGCAGGAGTCCGGGGAGGGGACTGCTGAACCTCTGCTCAGGGTCTCACAGGCTGCACTCGAGGTGTCAGCTAGGGCTGGGATCTCAACCGAGGCCCGAGGTCCTCTCCTGAGCGCTTGTCGTTGTGTGCAGAATCTATTTCTTGCAGCTGTGGAGCCGATGGTCATATGCTTCTTTGGCATCAGGAGGGGGCGGCTCTGCAGTTTCTAGCCTCTTAAAGGCTGCACCTGAGCTAGCCAGGCTTAGCCAGATCAACCTCCCTTCTGATTAACTCCAAGTCACCTGATTAGAACCTCCAGTTACACCTGCAGAAACCCCTTCACTGCAACACCACAGGAGAGGCAAAAAGAAAAACAGGAAAAAGTCCCTCCACCGGTGCCACAGAACAATCCGATCACAGGAGAGGTGGCCCATACTCTAGGGAGGGGGTCACAGAGCACAGAGACCCCGAGGGGGAATCTCAGGGCCACCTCAGAATCCCGCTGGCCACAGCTCCCAGCCCACCCCTCACTAACCACCAATCCCCTCCCTGACCTGGGAGGAGCGCCACACAGGGAAGGGGTGTTGGGGGCCTGCCTGTGGAAGTGCCCTGGCTTGGAGGGACCCCACTGGGCTGTGCCCCTGCCAGCCGTGTGGTTCCAGACAAGTCCCTATGGGCCCCACTCTCCCTGGTACTGCCCAGTCTAAGGCAGGAAGCCTTGGCTGTGTGGGGTGCCCAAGTGGTCCTTACTGGGGTCCTGAGAAGAGGCCTGCCTGGACCTCACAGATCTGCTAGGGGTGCAGGGGTTGAGGGAAGGCCCCCCTGGGGGACAGGCCGGACACCAAGCCATGCCCCCTGCGAGGCCTGAGGACAGCATGGCATGCCAGGACCCAGGGACCCCACCTGCTGGATGCTGCCCAGCCCTCTCCTCACCTGCTCCGGCCCCCACCAGCCCCCACCTTTGGGGTGCCCATCCACCCCTGCAGGGGAGGGTGCCGCCCAGCGGGGAGGAGCGGCCTCTGCTACCTCCCTCGGTGTTTCCCGGAAGAAGCCCAAGCCCCACGCTGGGGACGGGCTGCTTCTGCCCAGTCCCTCCCTCCTCCACGCCTGACACCTGCGGGGCCGGATCAGGAGCCCCACCTGTGTCTACACCGCCCTCCCCTCCTGGATTCACTGTCACTCAGGCTACAAGAACAGTTGTTCTGAGCACTTATGTTCGAGGCAAATACTCCTCCCTTCTATGAAGCAGTGTGGGCTGGGGGTCCTCCTTCTATCCAAAGCTGAGGGCCCTTCTAGTGCCCCTCAGGCCCTCAGGGAGGGGATGGCGGGGTAGGCAGCTAGGAGGGACTGGGCCCCGCTGAGGGGGCTTCCAGTCACCCCTCATTCAGACTGGGTGGAGACCAGCTGAGGCCTTCCTGGGGAGAGGGCACCCCCAGCCCTGCCAGCGAAACTTCACCGGGCCTGCAGGCCTGGGGCAGGGGGAGCCGGTGGGCAGGGGGAGCCACTGAAAGTCCGGGGGGTGGGCACCGCTTTTTAGGCAGCAGCAGGTCAAAGTCAGGAGGGTGAGGGTGGCCAGGACTCTGAGGGCAATGAGGGTCCCCGGGAAATGCGAAGCCCCCCACCTTCCATGGTACTGAGGGAGGAGCCCGTGGAGGAAGGAGTGGGCGGGGTGGGGACAGGGGGCTCACCTCCTTGTTACCCCTTCCAGGAGCCAGGTCATGGTCATCCTCGCTTGTTGGGAAGGGCCGAACTGGCTCTGCTCGCCCCCACACCAGCCCCCAGACCAGCTAAGTCTCTTGGTCTCTCACCTTCCAGGGGTCCCGTGCCCCCACACCCCACTCCGGCCGTGCACCACTGACCAGGCCTGGCCTACCTGTGGACAGCCTCCCTCCCCAGGGTGCAGGAAGGGGCCTCTCTTGATGGAAAGTGAAGCCTCAACCTGAGCGGGAAAGAACAGGAAGAAAGGGCTTGGCTCACCCGCCCCCAGCCCCTGGAGCTGCCCGTGTGGACCCCTCCCTGCCCCTGCACAAGAACACAGTGACCTATTCAGACAGATAGAGAGACAGACAGACTCCTGCGTTCAGACAGAGCCCCAGCCCAGCCAGGGCAGGGCAGCTTCCAGCAATTCATGCAGACTTTTTGGAGGCCGAGGCCACGAGCTCCCCAGAAGCCATTCTGAGCCGGCTGGCCTGGGGCCCAAATGAAGTCAGCCAGCCCTGGGCACTCCCAGACCCTGCCAGCCTTGGGGTCCTTATCTGAGAAGGGCAGGTCCTGCAGACCAAGCCACTGGGGTGAGGGCCAGTCATCCAGCATCCCCATGGGAAAACCCCTCCACATCCACCCGGGAGTTCAAGGGCTGAGTTGAGCTCTGAGTTTCCAAATCAGGGCCCCTTCCTGGCTCTGCCCATGCTGGTGACCAGAGCATCTAGGACAAGCCGGCAGCAGGTGACCCCATCCCACCAAAATAAGCCTGACTTTGGGCATCTCGCCCCCTGCTGTGTCCCACCCTCACCTGTTCCCCAGGTGGTAGGAGAGGCACAGAGGAACCAGGCAGCTCAGGAGGCAATGGCGGGTGGGACAGACAGCAGGCTGGAGGTGGAGGGGTGGAGATCAAGGAAGGCTTATCAGAGGAGGCAGCTCTGAGCTCCGAGGCACGAATTTACCAAGTGAAGATGCAGGCAAGAAGCACATCAGGCCGAGGGAACCGCAGTACAGCAGCCCAGAAGGCAGAAAGGACCGGACCTGGGGAACCAGGAGGAGATCATGCTGGGGTATGGGGGATGCGGTGGGGGTGAGGACAGGGAGGGAGGCATGAGCCAGTCCAGGCAGCACCTTGAAGTGTTCTGAGAGCTTCCAGAGCGTTCTTTTTTTTTTTTCTTCCCTGCTCCCTCACCCAGGCTGGAGTGCAGTGGTGCGATCTCGGCTCACTGCAACCTCCGCCTCCCAGGGTCAAGCGATTCTTTTGCTTCAGCTTCCCAAGCTGATGGGACTGCAGGCGCATGTCACCACATCCAGCTAATTTTCGTATTTTTAGTAGAGATGGGATTTCTCCATGTTGTTCAGGCTGGTCTCGAACTCCTGAACCCAAGTGATCCACCCACCTCGGCCTCCCAAAGTGCTGGAGTTACAGGCGTGAGCCACTGAGCCTGGTCAGTTTCCAGAGGATTCTTATCAGACCAGCGACACAATCTGATTTAAAGTTTAATGACTCTCTAATCACTTATCTGATAGTTCAGTGTTTAATTACTTGAGAAAACACTGGTTGCTGGTGAGGATGACAGAGGGTGCGAGTGAGGAGTTAGACATCAATAGGGTGTTCAAGGGTGTCCCAGAACTTTGGGAGGCCAAGGCAGGTGGATGACCTGAGGTCGGGAGTTTGAGACCAGCCTGGACAACATGGCAAAACCCCGACTCTACTAAAAATACAAAAACTAGCCAGATGTGTTGGCAGGTGCCTGTGATTCCAGCTACTTGGGAGGCTGAGGCAGGAGACTCACTTGAACCCGGGAGGCGGAGGTTGCAGTGAGCCGAGATGGCACCATTGCACTTCAGCCCGGGTGGCAGAACACAAAAATATATAAATAAGTAAATAAATAAATAAAATTTACATGTTCGGGCCGGGTGTGGTGGCTCACGCCTGTAATCCCAGCACTTTGGGAAGCTGAGGTGGGCGGATCACTAGAGCCCGGGAGTTCAAGATCAGCCTGGGCAACACAGCGAAACCCCATTTAAAATTTAAAAAATAGGGGCCGGGTGCAGTGGCTCAAGCCTGTAATCCCAGCACTTTGGGAGGACGAGGTGGGTCGATCACAAGATCAGGAGTTTGAGACCAGGCTGCTCAACATAGTGAAACCCTATCTCTACTAAAACTACAAAAAATTAGCTGGGTGTGGTGGTGGATGCCTGTAATCCCAACTACTTTGGAGGCTGAGGCAGGAGAATCGCTTGAACCCAAGAGGTAGAGGTTGCAGTGAGCCCAGATGACACCACTACACACCAGCCCGGGCCATAGTGCAAGACTCCATCTCAAAAATACGTAAATAAATAAAATAAAATAAAATAAAATAAAAAAATAAGGCCGGGTGCGGTGGCTCACACCTGTAATCCCAGCACTCTGGGAGGCTGAGGTGGGTGGATAAACTGAGGTCAGGAATTCGAGACCAGCCTGGCCAATATGGTGAAACCCCGTCTCTACTAAAAATACAAAACAGTAGCTGGGTGTGGTGGTAGATGCCTGTAATTCCAGCTACTTGGGAGGCTGAGGCAGGAGAATCTCTTGAACCCAAGAGGTAGAGGTTGCAGTGAGCAGAGATCGTGCCATTGCACTCCAGACTGGCCAACAAGAGTGAAACTCCATCTCAAAAATAAATAAATAAATAAATAAATAAATAAGCTGGCCAGGTGCGGTGGCTCACACCTGTAATCCCAGCACTTTGGGAGGCCAAGGCAGGTAGATCACGAGGTCAGGAGTTCAAGACCAGCCTGGTCAAGATGGTGAAACCCTGTCTCTACTAAAAATACAAAAATTAGCTGGGTGTGGTGGCACATGCCTGTAATCCCAGCTACTCGGGAGTCTGAGGCAGAGAAGTGTTTGAACCTGGGAGGCGGAGGTTGCAAGGTTGCAGTGAGCCAAGATCATTCCACTGCATTCCAGCCTGGGCGATAGAGCGATTCTACATCTCAAAAACACACACACACACACACACAAAACACACAAAAAATACAGCTGAATGTGGCAGCACGCCCCTGTGGTCCCGGCTACTTGGGAGGCTGAGGTGGAAGAATCTCTTGAGGCCAGGGGACTGAGGCTGCAGTGAGCCATGATCGCACCACTGCATTCCAGCCTGGGCGACAGAGCAAGACCCCATCTCAAAACAATAATAATAATAATAAAAGAAATAAAAGGTGACAGGGGCAGGGGTGGAATTTGGACACAGCTGCAAACAGGAAGAACGCCATGTGAAGATGAAGGCAGTTAGAGTGAGGCTTCCACAACCAAGGAAGGCAACACAGAAGAATGGGATGGGCAAGGGAGGAGGGGCTGGGCCAGGTGCCGTACACAGCAAGCTCCCAGTCTTGGTAACTTAACCCACAGATGTTTGTTTTTCAGTCACAGAGATTTGTGCCAAGACTTCTGTTTAGCAGGCACCTTCCACCAGGTCACTCAGGGATCCAGCTCCTTCCATCCTCCCCTATGTATCCCCTCCGCTCAGTTGGTGAATGGTGAAGAGAGAAGCTGAGGCTATGGCAGGCCAGACCTGGCAGGGACTTTCCAGGGATCTTGTAAGTGTTCTAGCTGGGTGTGGTGGCTCACACCTGTCATCCTAGCACTTTGGGAGGCCAAGGTGGTAGATCACTTGAGCTCAGGAGTTCCAGACCATCCTGGGTAACATAGGTAGAATATGTCTCTATTTATTTATTTGTTTGTTTATTTTTATTTTTATTTTTTCGAGATGGAGTTTCGCTCTCATCACCCAGGTTGGAATGCAGTGGCGCCATTTCGGCTCACTGCAACCTCTGCCTGCTGAGTTCAAAATATTCTCCTGCCTCAGCCTCCCGAGTAGCTGGGATTACAGGTGCCCACCACCATATACAGCTGTTTGTATTTTTAGTAGACACCGGATTTCACCATGTTGGCCAGGCTGGTCTCAAACTCCTGACCTCATGATCTGCCCACCTCGGCCTCCCAAAGTGCTGGGATTACAGGCATGAGCCACTGCACCCGGCCAAGAACCTTCCTCCCTCCCTCCCTCCCTCCCTCCCTCCCTTCTTTCTTTCCTTCCTTTCATCTTTGAGACGGAGTTGCCCAGGCTGGAGAGCAATGGCACAATCTTGGCTTACCACAACCTCTGCCTCCTGGGTTCAAGCAATTCTCACGCCTCAGCCTCTTGAGTAGCTGGGATTACAGGTGCGCGCCACCAGGCCCGGCTAATTTTGTATTTTTAGTAGAGATGGGGTTTCTCCACGTTGGTCAGGCTGGTCTCGAACTCCCGACCTTAGGTGATCTGCCTGCCTCAGCCTCCCAAAGTCCTGGGATTACAAGCGTGAGCCACCGTGCCTGGCCCAAGAACCACATTTCTAACAAGCTCCCCAGTAATAATGGCCTGGTCCAGGGACCAAACTTTGAGTACTGAGAGGTGTCACTCCTGCTGTTGCCCTTCTAGCCACACCTCATGTAGGGGAAGTGGGGAAATGAGTCCAGTGTTTGTGCAGGAGCTGGAGGAACCGGGATCAGTAAACAAAGGTAGGGGGTGCGGCTAGGAAGCAGGCAGGAGGAACACAGCTGTCCCAGGAAGGGGGACAGGGCAAAGTATCATTGCTGCTGAGGATGGGTGAGGTCACAACTAGGACTTGCGGCCCCTCAGCAGGGGCCTCTTTCTGAACTCCTGGGAAGGCCCCAAAAGATCCCCCGGGGCTGCTTTCAGGGGCTCAGAGGGGCCCATGAACCCCTACCCCACCCATTCCTCATCCAGCTGTCACCCTGGAGAGGTGCCCCACTGACCCACTGCCCTTCTGAAGACAGAGTGTGGAGGTGAGGCCCAGCCTGGTTCATCTCTCCCAGGGCCTCCCCAGCCTCCAGGGGGACCCCCTGCCCACAGATTTCTGGGGCCTCCTTTTGCCTTGGTGGCCCTGATGTGCCTCTGCCATGAGGAGTGGGCCCCAGATGGAACACTGTCCTCACCAGAGAGGTGAGAAAAAGGAAGGAAGGGCCAGGCACGGTGGCTCACGCCTGTAATCCCAGCACTATGGGAGTCTGAAGGGGGCAGATCACCTGAGGTCAGGAGTTCCAGACCAACCTGGCCAACAGGGCAAAACCCCGTCTTGAGATTGCAATGAGCCAAGATGGCGCCATTGCACTCCAGCCTGGGCAACAAGCAAGAGACTCTGTCTTAAAAAAAACAACACAAAACAAAAAAAAAAACCTGTCTCTACTAAAAATACAAAAATTAGCCAGGCATAGTGGCGCCCACCTGTAATCCCAGCACTTTCATAGGCCGAGGGGGGCAGATCACCTGAGGTCAGGAGTTCAAGACCAGCCTGGCCAACATGACAAAAGTCCGTCTCTACTAAAAATACCAAAATTAGTCAGGTGTGGTGGCGCCCGCCTGCAATCCCAGCTATTCGGGAGGCTGATGCAGGAGAATCGCTTGAACCCAGGAAGCAGAGGTTGCAGTGAGCTAAGATCGTGCCACTGCACTCCAGCCTGGGCAACAGAACAAGACTCCGTCTCAAAAAAAAAAAAAAAAAGAAAAAGAAAAAAAGAAAAGAAAAAAAGCAAGAAGACCAAGGGCAGCTGAGCAGCCCCAGGTGGAACCCAGGTATCCTGACTGCACCGGGTCTGGCCCAGACCCAGAGCTTCGGGCAGGGAAGGGCTGGGCTCAAACACACCCACCCTGCATTGCCTTAAGAAGGGCAGGGCTGGGCTGGGAGCGGTGGCTCACGCCTGTAATCCCAGCACTTTGGGAGGCCGAGGCGGCGGATCACGACGTCAAGAGATCGAGACCATCCTGGCTAACACGGTGAAACCCCGTCTCTACTAAAAAATACAAAAAACTAGCCGGGCGAGGTGGCGGGCGCCTGTAGTCCCAGCTACTCGGGAGGCTGAGGCAGGAGAATAGCGTGTACCCGGGAGGCGAAGCTTGCATTGAGTCGAGATCGCGCCACTGCACTCCAGCCTTGGCGACAGAGCGAGACTCCGTCTCAAAAAAAAACAAAAAAAACAAAAAAAAACAGAAGGTCAGGACTGAGCCTGCTCCTCCCTTCCTGGGAGGCTGCTTACTGGGGCAAAGTGGCCTGGTCCCTCCTCTTGCCCAGGTCCCCCAGCTTCTCAATTTCTCCCACCTTGGGCAGGGCAAAATCTGTGTTCCATGTTCCATAGGAGAGAAAGGCCAGGCTGGCCTCTGGGTTGCTTCTGTACCTACCTCTTTGGCTCCTTTCTCTCTGCCGCCCCCATGTGGCCAATGTGCACCAGCGAACCTGCTTCCCTCAGAGATGACAAGCCAAGCCTGTCAGGCCCTAGGGACCCCAGGCTGACCCCTGCCCTGGTCTGGCCTCAGTCTCCCTGTCTGTGAAATAGGCTGCTGGAGATTCTGCTTCGAAGGTGTCAGCTGGCGGGAAGGATATTCGACGGGTGAGGAGTCCCTCAGAGCAGGCATGAGAGTATCTCTGTGTACCCAGAGATCCCTGAAAAATCAGAGACCCTGGAAGCCAGATGGAGGTGTCAGTCAGCGTCCAGAACCTGGATCAGACTAAGCGGAGTTTGAAGCCCAGTTCCAACATTTAATAGCTGGTGACGCCGAGTCACCAGTTACCACCTCTGCGCCCCATCTGCAGAATGGGGAGATGAAGTCGTCCCCCCTCGCAGGGTGTCAGGAGGGCAGACATGCTGCTGCTTGCAGAGCCCTGAGTGCCAAATGCTTGGGAAGTGGTGGGGGGGTGGGCTTCTTAGTTCTGGAAGTTTCCATGAGTGACCTGAGACTGGAGTTTGCCGCAGGGATCTCCACCCCACTCCATCTCAGTGTCCCAGCCTCAGCACTGAGCACCCCCTTCCTCTCACCCACTGCCCCCTCTGGAGGAGACAGGCCTGGGCCAATTGAACCGGGTGTCACAGTGCCAGGGAAAAAGGGACAGATTTTTTAGACCGTGCTCTCTCGAGGGAAGGGGCCGATTCCTCCACCAGCGTCCCAACCCGGCCCCTTTCCCCACATAGAGCCCTTAATTGTCTCTGTCCCCACCTTGCCCCATCATCAGAGGGTGAAGCTCCCCACGCACCACCATTGACCAGGCCTGCCCCTAGGACACCCTCTGTGGACTGGAGCCTGGGAGGACTTCACTCAGCCCCCGCCAAGAGAGACCGGGCAGACAGGTGGTCTCGGCTGCTCGCTCCTCAGAAAGCGCAGTTGGGTTCCAGGAAGTCAATGGGTGATGGAGGACCCCAGCTCAGGGCTCAGTGAGCCGGACCAGCCTGGCCGCTGAGAGAGCTCCCGGAGGAGGCCACCCGACCGGGACCCTGGCTTAGAGTCTCAGCAAGCCAAGCTCCTTCAAATGCCCCCACCTTGGCTCCACACCCCTCCTCCAGACCGCACTCGCGTGAGGCGCTAGCTGGAAGATCCCTGCGGGTGCCAGCACTGCAGTGGGTGCCCGGGCCTGGCAGAACCTCCCTGAATCCCATCTTGCTTCTCCATCGGCAGCGGGGCAGAGAGGGTGTGGGGGCTGCAGGGCGGGGACAGGTTGGCCTGGGCTCAACAGCTTAGCGAGGGCCTGGTGCGGGCTGGGCAGGCTGGACTGAGGGGCAAAGGGGTCTGGGCGGGGCGGGGCCGCTCTGGGCGCCCGGCCCCCACCAGTTCCTCCCCCGGCCCCCGCCTCTGCCCTCCCACGCACCTGCGCTGGCCTCCCCCCAAGCCCTGGGGGCAGCGGGCGGGTGGCGCTGGGAGATCAGAGGACTCAGAGGAGTCGGGCCCAGGGGGAGGGGGCGGGGAATTTCCCCCCACGCCTGCCTGGGCCTGCTCCCCTCCCCCTTCTCCGCCAGGTGGGGGGCGCCGCTGGGGGAATTCCACTGCAGTGCGAAGGCTCGGGAGAGTCTGGGCTGGGGGTCCCAGGGAAGGGCGCGGGGGGAGGAGGGGACAGACTGGGAGCTGGGGCACAGCTGCCTTTCTCCCCAGACACCAGCTGCCCCTGCCTATCCCGGACTGAGCGTCCACGACTCCCGCCTGTCTCGTGGGCGCAGGGGCAGGGAGTGGCGCTTCCTCCTTCAGGCCAGCGGCATCTGGACCAGGGGCGGGAGGGGCGTGCGGATCCGAAGAAAGTGTGCGCGTGAGCACCTGGCAATGAACGGGTGAGAGTGCGAACGCGTGCGTGCACTGGAAGGAGGGCGCTTGTAACTCTGACATTCCGGGGTATCCTGGGGCGCCTGCGGCCACGGGAGGGGGTTCTGTATCTCCCATTTTAAGGGCCTTCCGTCCGCTTGCCCCACCTGTCCCCCTCCACACCCTCCCACTTGAACCGGCACCGACCTGAGGGAGAGGGGGCGGGGAGGCGCGGGACGCCTGGGGTCTGGGGAGCGGGCGTGGGAGGTGTCTGGACCTGCTGCCTCCGCTCCAGTCCTGGGCGGGGCTTCCTGGCCTCCCACGGGGGAGGGAGAGACCCAAGGGGAGGGACCCAAGGAGGGATGCGAGGGGGGCAGGAGTCAGCGTGTTGGAGACCTGGGCGAGGGAGACGCCGAGAGCGAGGCGCAGTGAGAGGGGGCGGGTGTAGAGGCCGAGGCACCGCCCAGAGCTCCCTGAGACGGAGACTGAGAACGCCCCCGGCCAGATCCCCCCCGGAGAGACCCGGGTAGGGACAGGGACAGAGAGACACCTCCAGGGGCAGAGGCCCTGGGAGGCAAAGACCCCAGGAGAGATTTACCCACCCCAGACCGAGAGCGCGGCTCAGAGTCAGACGAGGGCAGACTGTCAGAGGACAACGCCCCCCAGGTCTCCTGGGAGACCCCGGAGCGACCCCGGGGGCAGCCCGGGCCGTGTCCGGGCGAGGGTGACCTATCCTTGGTTGGCGGCGATGGGGACACAGGACCTGCAGGGCTTCCTCTTTCTCCTCTTCCTCCCGCTGCTGCAGCCGCGTGGGGCCTCGGCTGGGAGCCTGCACAGTCCAGGTAAGTACGGGCACGGCTGACTGGCCGTGTTCACCACGCTCTCCTCGGCCTCCGCCCCCAGGGCCAGACCCCCAAGGCTGGGGAAGGGCACAGAGCAGGTGGCCGGAGCAGCTGAGCAGCCCGAGGGTTCCCGCAGGGGCTGGTGCGGGGACGCTGGCTGGGGACGCAGGTGGGAGGTGGCGTAGGGGCGCGAGGATGCCCGGCGTGGGTCCGGACCTCCCCAGGCCCCGCCTTTGCCGTGCAGGCCTGTCCGAGTGTTTCCAGGTGAATGGGGCTGACTACCGCGGCCACCAGAACCGCACTGGCCCGCGCGGGGCGGGCCGCCCGTGTCTTTTCTGGGACCAGACGCAGCAACACAGTTACAGCAGCGCCAGCGACCCCCAGGGCCGCTGGGGGCTGGGCGCGCACAACTTCTGCCGGTGAGGGGCGGGGCCTGCGCTGGGGGCGAGGCTGGGCTCGCCATTGCGGGGATGGCCCGAGGCGGGGTCTCTATGCGGGCGGGGTGGAGGTCTGCGGTGGACCGGCACCCCAGCTGCCCAAAGAACCTGGGGGCAGGGCCAGAACGAGGGGCGGGGCAGGGCCAGAACGAGGGGCGGGGCGGGGCGGGGGGCGCGGAACCCTGGCGAAAAAGGGGTCCTCCTCAGGTGCACAATTTCTGCAGAGCCTCATTTCAGGGCCAGGAGAGAAACGGACCGGGGCACTCAAAGGACCCGTATGGGCGGGACCTGGTCGGGGGGCGGTCCCTGGAGTGAGGGGACCGGCTCTTGTCACACAACTTATTTTGGGGTTCAGAGCCACAGCTGCAGTCTGAGGCAGGATGGACCGAGCGGGAGGAGAGCCGCAAAGCTCTTCTGCTTTTAAGTGGGGTTGGAGGCCAGGCGCGGTGGCCAAGCCTGTAATCTCAGCACTTTGGGAGGCCAAGGCGGGCGGATCATCTGAGGTCAGGAGTTTGAGACCTGCCTGGCTACCATGGTGAAACCCCATTTCTACTAAAAATACAAACAATTAGCCGGGCACGGCGGGCGCCTGTAATCCCAGCTACTCAGGAGGCTGAGGCAGGAGAATCGCTTGAACCCGGGAGGTGGAGCTTGCAGTGAGCAGAGATCACGCCACTGGACTCCAGCCTGGGTGACAGAACAAGACTTGGTCTCAAAAAAAAAAAAAAAAAAAAAGGTGGGGTTTGAGGGATGGAAGTGGCTGAGGCCCACGCTGGGTGGGGGTGAAGACTACAGATGGCCTCAAAGTCCTCATATATGGAGTCAAGTCTAGCAACAGCTGAAGCCTAAAAACAGCTCTCAAGGCCCCTTTAATGACTTCCCGCTGTCCACTCGGAAGTCGACGGTCCAGTTCCTTCATCAGGCAGAGCTCTGCGTGGACAAAACTGGAATTTGTAGGTGGACAGCAGGGAGCACAGCCACTTACAGGCACAGAGCCTTGAAGGCCACTTTGAGTATAGGCCACAGGGCCAGACCTGGGTTTGCTATTCTTGGGGTGGTGGGACCCCCACCACCTCCCTCCCACCCGCAGTAACCCAGACGGTGACGTGCAGCCGTGGTGCTACGTGGCTGAGACAGAGGAGGGCATCTACTGGCGCTATTGCGACATCCCCACCTGTCACAGTGAGTGGCGCAGCTGGACAGAGGTGGGAAGGAGGGTTGTTTTTGGAGTCATGGAAGTCTGACTCTCCCCCCTCAGTGCCAGGCTACCTGGGATGCTTTGTGGACTCAGGGGCACCCCCAGCACTCAGCGGCCCCAGCGGCACCTCCACGAAGCTCACGGTCCAGGTGTGCCTTCGCTTCTGCCGCATGAAGGGGTACCAGGTACTGCTCACGGGCCCAGCCCAGTGACCCCTGACCTGGACCTAAAGACCCCACTCAACTCCTATCACTCAGTTGCCAAACCCAGACACCGCTTTCTGAACCTCCAGCCCGATTCCCACCCCGACCCCAGGCCCCACCACTTCACCCCTACCCCAGCCCCTGCCCTGGGGTCACCCAGACTGTGCTCCCAGCTGGCGGGCGTGGAGGCCGGTTACGCCTGCTTCTGTGGCTCTGAAAGCGACCTGGCCCGGGGACGCCTGGCCCCCGCCACCGACTGTGATCAGATCTGTTTCGGCCACCCCGGACAGCTGTGTGGCGGAGATGGGCGGCTGGGCGTCTATGAAGGTGAGGAGTGGGCGGGGACCAGCGGGGCCTGGCAGGGCAGGGGAGCCGCCGTGTCTTGGACCTCAGGGTCCTGACTGCCGGCTCCGCCCTCAGTGTCCGTGGGCTCCTGCCAGGGGAACTGGACGGCGCCTCAGGGCGTCATCTACTCCCCGGACTTCCCGGACGAGTACGGGCCGGACCGGAACTGCAGCTGGGCCCTGGGCCCGCCGGGCGCCGCGCTGGAGCTCACCTTCCGCCTCTTTGAGCTGGCCGACCCCCGCGACCGGCTGGAGCTGCGCGACGCGGCTTCGGGCAGCCTGCTCCGCGCCTTCGATGGCGCCCGCCCACCGCCTCCCGGGCCGCTGCGCCTGGGCACTGCCGCGCTGCTGCTCACTTTCCGAAGCGACGCGCGGGGCCACGCGCAAGGCTTCGCGCTCACCTACCGCGGTGAGCCCCGGCCCAGTGCGCCCTGCCCGCTGTTCCCACCCCGCTCTCCCCACCCCGCCTCACGCCCCTCTCCGCAGGGCTGCAGGACGCCGCCGAGGACCCAGCGGCCCCCGAGGGCTCGGCCCAGACCCCCGCGGCGCCCCTCGACGGGGCCAACGTGAGCTGCAGCCCCAGGCCTGGGGCTCCGCAGGCTGCGATGGGGGGTGAGGCGGGCGCGCGGGACGGGAGGGAGTCAGGGAGCCGCCCTCTCAAGCCCATCCTCACCGCAGCCGTGTGCCCGCAGCCCGGGTCTTCTCGACGGTGACGGCTGTCTCGATGCTGCTGCTGCTGCTCCTGGGGCTGCTGCGTCCGCTGCGCCGACGGTGCGGGGCGCTGGGGCAGGGCCTGAGGGCGGACCTGTGGTGGGGAGCTGGGGCCCCAGAAGGGAACGGAGCTAGGAAGGAACTCCTGGGTTCTTAAGGGAGCGAGGCTTTGGGTCCACACACAGGATCGCGCGCGGGATCGCAGGTAGAGCAGGACGCTGCAGCGGGATTGGTCGGGCTCGGCTGATGTCTGCTCCCTCTCTAGGAGCTGTCTGCTGGCTCCGGGAAAAGGGTCCCCGGCGCTGGGGCCTTCCAGGGGCCCCAGGAGAAGCTGGGCTGTGTGGTACCGACAGCCCCGAGGGGTGCCCCTGCCCTGCTCCCCCGGGGACCCCCAGGTTGAGGGTTCTGCTGCGGGCTACCGGCCTCTGAGTGCCTCCAGCCAGAGCTCCCTGCGCTCGCTCATCTCCGCTCTCTGACTCTGGACCCCCAGGGTCCGCTGGACTCGCCACCAGCGAGATACTGAGATGCTGTGCTGCGCCGCGCCCTACCTCGGCCTTGCGCCTGTTTAGGGGCAGCTCGGCCTCTGGTCATCTTGGGGAGACCAGAAGTCGGACAGGAAACATCTGGTGCTATTATCTGGGACTTGCCCTTACCGTGGGGGTCCAGATGGTCCAGACCAAAGGGCAAGAGAAATCCAGTCCCCTCTCCATGGACCTTTATGTGGGGGTGGTCTCTGGTTTTAGAGGTCTTTGAACCCCTCTGGGGGTGATCTTAGACTGCTGTCCTCAGTGAGAGGTCACAGGTCAATAAAAACGGTCAAAAAGACCCCCACAGACTTTGAATAAAGGATCTACTTTGGCCCGGGCCTCGAAAGTTCTTCCGCAGTGGGAGAAGCATGTTAATGACCATATAGCCGCCGAGGGTTGCATGTGTCCATGCAAATGAAGGGCGTTGCACGCAGACTTTGGTGGAGCTGCCTAGAATGCAGAGAAGGACCCGGAACGCAGACAGATGGGTGGGTGGGTGGAGTCCTGTAGAAGGCGGGGGCTCAAGAGGAGGAGGATCGTGGGCAGCGTTATGCTGAAGAAGGGGTGCCTTCCTGGTCCCTGCTCAGGGTGGACGGGGCGGAGGCCAACTTTGCTCCCTTGGCCTCCAACCTTACATCTTTTCTGTTTTCTGTCTGTCCTGGGCAGGGCCCCGCAAGGATGCGCCTTGTGGGCGATAACTGGGAGCGAGTTGGGCTGAGCCCACGCTCCGAGAAGCCTGGCGCGAAGGGCAGGGCCTCTCCGGACAGCTGCGGGCGCGTGAGGCACGCCTTCAAAGGCCTGGGTACCATGGAGCGCCTTGCTGCACTCCGGAGGAGTCCGGCCGGTGGAAAGATCACTCTGGAGTGGGGGCGCACCGAATCTAGGCCGGACCCAGGCCGGATCCGTCCGGCAGCACCTTGGACAGAGCCCGGTCTGCAGGGTGGGGCTGGGTGGCGGGACTGTGCCCTCGAGGGTGGGTGCCCAAAGGTGCGGAGACCTGGGTGTCACGCGGAAAGCCCGGATGCACAGTTCTGAGGGACACGAGGTGCCAGGGTCATTCTAGCGGAGCTCGCAGGACCCGGAACGTCGGGTCGCAAGCCCCCAGCCACCCCATACAAATGAGACTGGGATCGCGCATACTATGCTAGGAGGCGAGGCTTGGGCGGCCTCGGGGCGGAGCCTCCCCGCCGGCCGCGCCCATTGGCTCTCGCTGCGCCGACGTCAGAAGCCCAGCGCGCGAAACGCTGGCCTGCCGGCGGGGACTATGAGCCTGGGCGGAGCCTGGCGTCCCCTCCCGCGTCCGGCCGCGCCCGTCCTCCCGGCTGCAGAGAGACTACCGGCCACCGCTGCCGCCGCGAGCAGTCCCTGCGGCGCGACCGCCTCGGCGGAGCCGACCGCAGTGCGCTCAGGCGTCCGGTGCGTCCCCAGCCTCCACCCCGGCGCGGGGGCGTCGGACTCGCGCGTGCGCAGCGCGGGAGGGGCGCGGGCTGCGACCCCCTAGCCAGCGCGTGCGCCGATCGAGCGCAGGGCGGCGGGTGGGCGCCGGGCGCCTGGCAGTGATGGGCCTCCCCACGCTGCGGCCCCACTGAGGAGGCGGCTCGGGGACAGGAGGAGCACGGGCTGCCCGCGTGGTACGGACCATGGCGTTCCTGGCCGGGCCGCGCCTGCTGGACTGGGCCAGCTCGCCGCCGCACCTGCAGTTCAATAAGTTCGTGCTGACCGGGTACCGGCCCGCCAGCAGCGGCTCAGGCTGTCTGCGCAGCCTCTTCTACCTGCACAACGAACTGGGCAACATCTACACGCACGGTGAGCCGCGTCCCGCAACGCGCTTCCCACACCCGTGGCCGTCCTGCCCGCGTTGGGCCGGGGGCTTTGAGGCCGAGGAGGGCCCCAGCGCCCAAGTCCTGGGCTGCCCCGGCCCTGGCACGGCCAGTAGCCGCGGTGACAAAGCTGCCATTGTCCCGGGCCGCGCTGTCAGCTTCCGCTTTCCCGGCGGGTGGGGGCCGGGTCAGGAGAGCGAAGCAGAGTGGGGTCTGAGCCTGCTTAATCCCTCTGAGCCCCAGGGGTAGGGAGCCTGGTGTCCAGCCTCTGTAATCCCAGCGCCCTGGGCACCGTCTCCCGCCAGCACCCAGCCGGGAGATGGTGTTGACTGCGGTGAAGAGGGCCCAGGAGGAGCCTCCCAGCGCAGCCGTCCTGACGCCCCCGCCCCAAGCAGCTCTGTCTTGGGGCTCCGCCTGGTGGCGGCTCCTTCTTCCCCCAACAGGCGCCCGGCCCCTCCTCCGCGCCCCGCGGAGCTCTGCTGACACAGCCCTGCCCGTCCTTGAGCTGCCCCAGGCAGGCAAGGGACCCTGAGCGGCCGGGCCTGGCCTGGGTGCCTTCCCCGAGTTTTTGCCAGGCCACATCCCACAAGAGTGGGCAGACTTCAGAGCCCCATTTGGCCCCTGGGAGGCCAGTGCTAGAGGCCGGCGGGGAGGGGTGGAGAACTCCCAGAAAGGGCTAGGCTGGAATGAAACTCCCCGGGGAGAGGCCTGGGGAGATGAGACGAGCCCCTCACAGCCCCCTTCCCTTCATTCTGGACTTGTCTTCCCCTGCCTGGTCTCACCCCTTTTTGGAAGATAAAAAGGCCCAGTGCCTCTATTTGTCTGGACACTTATGAAGAGGGGAGGACTTGGGTTGGGAAGAGCAAGCTAAGTGGCCCCGGGCTGGCATCACTGCTCATGTGTCCTCTTCACAACTCAGCTTGAGGTTTCACTGCCTTAGGCTTCTCCTGTGACCTCCTGCTTGTGTGGGGAGAGCATTGTGAGGGTGGGAGGGCGCAGGCTTGTCCTCTGCCATTGCTTACTTGCTGGGCTCACCTGGGGCCTGTTGCTCAGCCCCTCCAAGTCTGTTTCATCACCTGCAAAGTGGGGATCATGGTCTCTACTTCCCAGACCATCCTGAGCCATGATAAGTAACCAGTGCCAAAAGCCATTTGCCCAGGGCCTGCCTCTGGCCAAGGCCAGGCGGCCAGCTGGATGACAGCATTACCTGGACCTGTCTTGCTCTGCCCTGTGTTGTGTCTGGACTGTGGTCCCCTTGAGGATGTGACTGAAGCTATCTGGTAGATGACTGTCTCCCTCCCTAGGGTTGGCCCTGCTGGGCTTCCTGGTGTTGGTGCCAATGACCATGCCCTGGGGTCAGCTGGGCAAGGATGGCTGGCTGGGAGGCACACACTGCGTGGCCTGCCTGGCACCCCCCGCAGGCTCCGTGCTCTATCACCTCTTTATGTGCCACCAAGGGGGCAGCACTGTGTACGCCCGGCTCCTCGCCCTGGACATGTGTGGGGTCTGCCTTGTCAACACCCTTGGTGAGTCAGGGTCCGAGGGATGGGAGCTGGAGCCACTGGTGGGGGAGGCATGGGACACGCATACAAGCCATGGGTAGGGAAGGGCGGGCAGACCCTCACACTGACGTGCCCTCTCCTGTTCTCTCCTCTGTGCAGGGGCCCTGCCCATCATCCACTGCACCCTGGCCTGCAGGCCCTGGCTGCGCCCGGCTGCCCTGGTGGGCTACACCGTGTTGTCGGGTGTGGCCGGCTGGCGTGCCCTCACCGCCCCCTCCACTAGTGCTCGGCTCCGGGCATTTGGTTGGCAGGCTGCTGCCCGCCTGCTGGTATTTGGGGCCCGGGGAGTGGGGCTGGGCTCAGGGGCTCCAGGCTCCCTGCCTTGCTACCTTCGCATGGACGCACTGGCGCTGCTTGGGGGGCTGGTGAACGTAGCCCGCCTGCCCGAGCGCTGGGGACCCGGCCGCTTCGACTACTGGGGCAATTCCCACCAGATCATGCATCTGCTGAGCGTGGGCTCCATCCTGCAGCTGCATGCCGGCGTTGTGCCCGACCTACTCTGGGCTGCCCACCACGCCTGTCCCCGGGACTGAGCTGCCATGCCAGCCTGCCCACAGCAGCCTCCAGGTGTTCTACCCAACTTGTCTGCAAGGGATTGGCTCCCTGGATGCTTCCAGCTCACGAGACGTCTCAGCAGGAGCCCTGTTCACCCGTTCTTCCCTGTGGACTGACCTCTTCTGCCCATGCCGTGGCACTCCAACTTCCTTCCCTGCCTTTTCCCTCCAAGCTCCTGTTTTACTGTGTCAGCTGGAAGGAAATCTTTCCCTCTTGGGACCTCTTTACCCTCTGTGACCTGTGGGGTTGGACCAGAGGGACTCTGGGGTCATGTCTTGCTCTGAGAGTTCAAGTCCTGCCAGGCCGCCAGCCCGGAGCCCTCACCCCATCCTGCTCCTCCCACCAGGCCTCTGGCCAGCCCTTTGGGCCCAGGCTTCCTGACCTCCATCTTTCTGCCCTGCATACCAGCCCTCCCAGCAGCCACAAGCTTGCCTGCCCTGGCTCCCTCTGCCCAGAGACTATGGAGTAAGGCATTCAGGGCAAAAGGACCAAGGGGGCGTGGACCCTTCTTGTACCAGCTGGCCACAGGCACAAGGGCCGCAGCTGCTGCTTCTAGGAAACGGGCACATGGAGCTCAGTGGCCTCGGATCCTGGGACCTCTGGGCCGTGCCTGCCCTCCACCTTGAGTGCCATACTCCAACAGCTCCAGGTGCCCACCAGGGATGTGCCTGCTCAGGAAACCTCTTTGTTCCACACAGCATGGGGCTTCAGCTGCTGGCCCAAGGCTAGGAGTGCTGGGTTCTACAGCAGGGCTCAGCCTCAGGGCCCTAAGACCCTGGATGACATCAATAAGGGGACAGGAAGGGCCATGTTGCCACATGAGCAAGCTTGGGTGCTCCCAAGGCTCAAATACTTTTTATTGGACATGGCCAGGCACCGAAGACCATGGGAGTTCCCGAGGGGCCCCAGCTTTCAAGGGCGGTGGGAGGGGCACAGGATAAAAGGTTAAAAGTGCAGAGGCAGAGCCTGGGGCTCAGGTTGGGTCTAGGGTGTCCTCAAACAGGCTGAGGAGGTTCCGAGGCTCAAAGGAGGGGAAGGAGCCCCGAGGAGGCTCTGAGTCGATGTCACTTAGGTCCAGGGCATCCCTGGGAGTAGGGAGGAGAGAGTAGTGACACTCAGGATCCAAAAGCCAGCCCTGCCCACCCGAGCCCATGGATCTGCTTACCTGGGTGTGCACCTGCTCCGGGGGGTGGAGGTGCTCCCCACAGTCCGGGCCAGGACAGCCTCAGGGGAGAGTGAGGGCCTGCAGGAGGGCGGGCAAGACAAACAGGGTGTCCAGGGCTAGGGAGTACGGGATGAAACCAGCTCCGTCCCTACACAGGCTCCAGGCTCCCGCCTGACAAACAGGCAGGGAGCCACAGTCAGGGACAATAAAAACTTGGTGCACTCTGAAAGCAGCACTTGGACAGCCTTCAAAGTCCTTCCATCTGGCTGCACTCCAAGGCCCCCTCTGTCCTTTTCAGAACACATGGACTTGACTGAGGCAGATCTGAAGTAAACTTTTAGTGAATGTAAGCCTTCCTGGAACTTCTTGTTCGCTATCAAGTGCCCCCGAGGGAGGAGGTGATGTTTGTCAGGAAGGGGCTAACTGGAGTCCCCAAGAGCTGTCTGCCCCGAGTGTGTGGTTTCCTAATTACAGCCTCTCACTCAGCTACCACGCCCCAGGGACCAAGGACTTGTTCCCGGGGCAGCGCTCCCCAGACTCTAGAGGCTTTCTCTTCCCAGAGAAGGGACAATGTTTTGTCCCTGGGCACTGGCAGCCTCCACTGGTGTCGGGGATGCACGGCCGGCCACTCCCTGGGTGCCGGTGCCCTAATGTGAAGCCATGCCCTGAGCAGCCAGTCCACACACCCAGCTGCATTAAGCCCGGCTGGGCCGCACCCCACGTCTTGGTTCCCTTCCCCAGGGTGTGATGGGGGCCAGGTTTGTGGGAGTGGTCCCCATTCACCACGAATCTCCATGGAGCCCCAGTGATATCCCCCACCTTCCTCCCAGCCCCCCATACCCTGCACTCAAACCCACCCTAAGCTGTCGTCATCCCAGTTACTGGAGAGACTGCTGTCCAGGAGCAAGCTGCAGGGTGGTGAGCCAGGCGGGGTGGCTGGCGGGCCTGGGGGCTGTAGCCAGCTGGCAGGGTGGGCCAGCCCATGCCAGAGCCAGCAGAGCAGGGCAAGCAGGGCCTGTGGGGGAGAGAAGCTCAGGATGTGGGCAGACAGACCCTGGGGCTGGGGGCAGGGCAGGCAGCCGCCACTGTCAGGAGCTTACCTGCCACAGGGCCCACCCTCGGCTCAGGGCCTCCGCTGCCATGCACCACAGCACACCCCAGGCCCGTGGCTGCCTCAACATAGGCAGTGCCAGCAGGGCCTCAGCCGTGGCCCGCAGCTTGGGGTCCGGCTCCAGCATCATGACAAGGACAGAACGCAGCTCGGAAGACAGACCTGCCCATGAGGAAGGACCACATCAGGGTCCCAGAACGCCAACTGCACCCTAAGCCCAGCAGTGCCTCCATGGCCAGCCACTGTCTCCCCAGGAGCCCATGGCAGCACCCCCTCCAGCCCTCGCCCACTCACCGGCAGTGAACTCAGGGGGCAGGTAGCCCTGGCGCAGCTGCTGCCAGCCCTCCCCACCATGGGGCAGCTCCATGTTGCATGCCACTTCCAGGATGGTGAGGCCCAGACTGGCAGGGACAGGATGGGGACAGAAGGGGGTAGGGTTGGCCCTGGGACACAGACCCAGTCCCGGGCTGCCTCTTGGAGGTGGGTGGGAGAGGGATGCTGCCTTCCTTCATCAGTCAGGGAAGGGCGGAAGCAGGGGGAAGGGAGGCCCCAGCAGGGCTGATCATGAACCCTGGGCAGGATGGGGACATCATGGAATATGGGCCCTGTGCCCAGGGAACCCACGTGCCACAGTGGTGAGTCCGCCCAGTGCCCTGATGGACAGACACCAGTTACTGCTGACAGGTATGACCATCCTGATGATCAGGGCAGTGGTTACCAGTGTGGACCCTGGAACCCAGTGCCTGGGGCCAGTCTCAGCTGCGCCACCTGCTAGCAGTGGGTTCCAGCAAGGCCCTTAACCTGGCTGTAAATGGAGTGACAATTGTTTCTCCCGTAGAGCTGTGAGGAGGCGGCAGGTTACACGAAGTGGCTCTGGAGGGTTCGAGGCTCACAGGCAGCCTGACCAGAGAGCCTCTCCACTGGAGGGCAGGGACAGTGTCTCAGCCTCATGGCTCTGAGGCCGGGTGTCCTGGGCTAGGGTGGAGCTTCCCTCCTGAGGAACAGAGCTTCCGTCCCAGGAAGGGCCTCCCACAGCCTGCCAAACACCTGGCATGCCCTGGTCCCCACCTGAACACATCCGCTGCTGTCCCATAGGAGCCCTGCAGCAGCTCAGGGGCCATGTAGCGGGGGTCTCCCTCCTGGACCTCGCCAGCTCCTGCTGTACCCAGCTCCACCAGCAATCCGAAGTCACCCAGCTTGCAGCGGCCCCGGGGCCCCAGGAAGATGTTGGCAGGCTTGACATCAAGGTGCACCAGGCCCTGGCCGTGCAGGTGGGCCAGGGCAAGCAGCATATCCCGCAGGTAGCCCCAGACCTGGGCCTCAGGCAGGCTGGCGCCCCAGGCCTCACAGTGCTGCTGCAGGCTGGGCCCGCACAGCTCCGTCTGCAGGTACAGGATGCCGCCCTCCTCCCAGGCCTGCTCCAGCCTCACGCAGCATGGGTGCTGCCCCACCTTCTCGTGGCTGCCCACCTCGGCCAGCTTGCGGGCCCGGTCCTTGGGGCCCCGGAATGGTGACATGGAACGCTTTACCGCATAAAGCCGCCCGTCCTCCTTGGAGCGCACCTGGAAGGGAGGTGGTACCCACACGCAGGGTGGGGGTGAGCCACAAGTGGCACAATCAGGTAGGGGGACAACCTGACAGATCCCATTAAGGGTTCACACATGGGGGACAGTGGTATAGCTGGTATCTGTCTCAGACCCCTGCCCAGGGCAACAGCAAAACCAGACAAACCTCCATCCCTGAGGCTGGGTCTGTGGAGACCCAGCGATGGAGGAGCCAGGGCCGACCTGCACTGACCCCAGGGGACCTCCTGGATGTGTCAGAAGGTAGAAGAAGCAGCTGCAGAGCAACACAGGCAGCACAGGCTGTGATGTGAAAAGTGGGCTCCCCTGTGAGAAAGCTGACCTGGGGGCCAATGTTGTTTGTACTTTTTAACAAAATCGTCTTCATATAGGACTCGTACAAGGGAAAACTATTCTTTAAAAGAAAATATAAATGACTGGAAACTGTGTTTAAGAAAAACAAGGTGGCAGGCAGGGGGTAGCTCAGAGCCTGCCAGCCTGGGGAGGGCTGGCCAGGCACTGCACTCAGGGCCGGTGCCAGGGGCCAGGCAGACTCGCCAAGGACCCTGCACAGCTGGCGCCAGGGCCTGAGGAGATGGCACAGGGGCTGCCGCAGCGCGTGCCAGGTTCTGGACAAGGGGCCAGTGTGCACAGAGCAGCCCCTGGAGGGGCCAGCATTGGGGGTGATGGGAGCAGCCAAGTCAAATGTGGAGGGAGCCTGTGAGCCCAGTAGGGACAGGATGTAGGGAACGGAAGGGGATCAGGCTGCCCAGGACCCTGTCCCGCCACAGGAGGGGCAGAGACACAAAGGAGGTCCTCTAGATGGGCCTGGAAGGTGTTCCCTCACTCACCTTGAAGACCTCTCCGTAGGAGCCGTGGCCCAGGCGGCTGAGCCTCTGGAAGCTCTGCTGGAAGAAGGACTCTGGCCGGCTTGGGTCATACCCAGGGCTCTGCAGAGTCTCTGAGACCTTGCCCCGGAATGACACCCGCCGGGGCTGCAGCTGGTGCCAGCCTGGGGTCCGAGGAGGGAAGAGGCGGCTGATGGGGATGCTGCCCTTGGCAGGGGGCGGGGGTGGGAGGCTCCGGCTGAGCCCCCTGGGTCTCTTGAGGGAGAATCCAGGTTCTGCGTGGCGGAAGTAGGCCGGGACTGGGATGGGGGTGCCACTCAGGGGTGGTGGGGTGCCCTCCGTGGGCATGGGCATGGCCAGTGCAGGAGGCCCTGGGGGCAGAGACAGAGGCTGAGTACACGGCAGTGTGTCCACTCTGATACCACCTGACCTTGTGGTCCCAAAGAGGCCACAGAAGAGAGCTGTCTACACCACACACTTACTCTACTTCAAACGGCCATGGGGGCAATACGCACCTACCAAGAAAAGGCAGAGGACAGACTCACACTCACCTGCCCACTGGGCTGTTGTATTTTAGAGACGATAGAAACATAAGAGGAAAACCATGGGGCCCGTGTTCTTGAGGGTCTTGCGGTCGGGTAGAGGTTAAGACCAAGGCAGTTTGGGGTCAGACGGGCTGCGCCTGCATCCCTGCCCTTGTCTTGGTCAGCTCTTTGACCCTAGACTACACAACCTCTTCCAAGACCACACGGGCCCACAATCCCTTATCTCCAGTTCCAAAGTGAAAACCCAGAATCCCTCAAGTATCTTTCTTTTTCATATCTGTCATGCCAAAACCCAGCTAGTGGTGTCCACTTCCAGAATGGCAGTGTGCACAGCCCCATGGACGCCTCCCCCAGGGAAACAGCACAACTGGTGACGATTATTCAAAAGCAAGCACTGAAAGCCTCTGGGCATGGTGCCCAGGGCACACAGCAAACAAAGGTTTACACAAGAAAACCTGCCAAGGCCTGGGAATAACAGCAAGCCTATTGGTACCTGAGCCATGACACTCCTGCCCTGCCACCTCCAGCACCCCTCTCCCCCCGCCTAGCACTGTGGGCAGGTGTGGCCAAGAAGAAGGGCTCCCTCTCCCCCAGCTCCCTGTCAAGGGTTAGGGTGTTTTCCCAGGAGGGCCAGGTTCTCAGCACTTCTCAACCCTCCAAGCTCCACGTGGCAGAGGCTAAATTCCAGCTGAGTGTGGCAGACAGGCCGGGGGCTCCCTTCTTCCACCTGCCCCCACACACAGAATAGAAGCTGTATCTCAGGCCTGGCAGGCTGGGAACCTGGAGGCCCAGCTCATTTGTAGGAAGGAGATTCCACACTGGGAGAGGGAAACCAAGAAGGCCAGAGGCTCCTGCATGACCCAGCAACCTGCTCCTAAAGCAACAGCAGCGCTCAGAGAGGTGCACTGCTGTCCTGCCCCCAGTTTCACAGCACGGCTCAGACAGAGATTTAGCCTAGGGGTAGACATAGGTCATAAACAGAGTTCTAGGCCGGGCATGGTGGCTCATGCCTGTAATCCCAGCACTTTGGGAGGCCGAGGCAGGTGGATGGCTTGAGGTCAGGAGTTCAAGACCACCCTGGCCAACATGGTGAAACCCCGTCTCTACTAAAAATGCAAAAATTAGCTGGGCATGGTGGCGTGCGCCTATAATCCCAGCTACTCGGCAGGCTGAGGCAGGAGAATTGCTTGAACCTAGTAGGCAGAGGTTGCAGTGGGCCAAGATCGCACCATTGCACTTCAGGCTGGGTGACAGAGCCAGACTCCGTCTCAAAAAAAAAAAAAAAAAAACACACACCAAAAAAACAGAGTTCTCCCCACCCACCACCCCCCTGAAAATTGGCTTGATTTGAAACAGTGCATAGGGAAGTTCAAGTTTAAAGGGGCTGTCAAAATCAGTGGAGGTTTTGGTGGTGAGCTGTTAAGAGACTGGTACCTGTATTAGGGCAACCAGCTGAACCATAAGCCAGCTGGTTTACCACAGAGAAGTGTGGAAAGAGGTAGGAAGGAAAAGTCTGCCTGCAGTCAGAACAAACCTCACTGACCTCAAAAGCCACCCTGTCAAAGGAGCTCAAAATTAATTGGATCTGGCTGGGCACAGTGGCTCATGCCTGTAATCCCAGCACTTTAGGAGGCTGAGGTGAGTAGATCACTTGAGATCAGGAGTTCAAGACCAGCCTGGCCAACATGGTGAAACCCCATCTCTACTAAAATACAAAAATTAGCCAGGTGTGGTGGTGCATGCCTGTAGTCCCATCTACTTGAGAGGCTGAGGCAGGGGAATTGCTGGAACCTGGGAGGGAAAGATTACAGTGAGCCGAGATCCTGCTGCTGCACTCCAGCCTGAGCAACAGAGCGAGACTCTGCCTCAAAACAACACAAAAAAAAATTTAATTGGGTGAGCCTGTGGAACAATTTATGCCCCAAGGTATTGTTTGTTTGCTTGTTTTTGAGACAGGGTCTCACTCTGTTGCCCAGGCTGGAGTGCAGTGGTATGATCTCGGCTCACTGCAGCCTCCAACTCCCAGGTTCAAGTAATTCTCTTGCCTCAGCCTCCTGAGTAGCTGGGAATGCAGGCATGTGCCAACACACTAGGATAATTTTTATATTTTTAGTAGAGATGTGGTTTCACCGTGTTGGTGAGGCTGGTGCACCAAAGTATTATAAAAAACAATAGAACAGCCTGGCATGGTGGCTCACACCTGTAATCCCAGCACTTTGGGAGGCCGAGGCAGGTGGATCACAAGGTCAGGAATTCAAGACCAGCCTGGCCAAGATGGTGAAACCCCATTTCTACTTAAAAATACAAAAAAAAAAAAAAAAAAATTAGCTGGGCATGGTGGCGGGTGCCTATAATCCCAGTTACTTGGGAGGCAGAGGCAAAGAATTGCTAATTGCTTGAATCTGGCAGGTGGAGGTTGCAGTGAGCGGAGATCATGCCACTGCACTTCAGCCTGGGCAACAGAGTGAGACTCCGTCTCAAAACAAACAAACAAACAAACAAAAAACAATAGAGCAACAAACTGATCACTGGTGGAGCCTAATAGTTGGGTGTGATTGGGGGAAAAAAATAGAGTGGGCCCTCCTAAAACCACGCTTGTCCCAGGGTGGCTATGCACATGCCCATGGCTGCATCCTCAGGGGAGTGGCATGAGAGGCCTCACATTGCAGGGTACATAGACTATAATACAATAGTCCAGCCAGTCACCAACAAATAAACGATCACAGACCCTGGAGGAGGGTGGAGAGCCAGTATGCACAGTTACTACAACATATTACCAAAAATGTCCAGTTTTCACCAATAAGCTACAAGATATACAGACACAAGAGGGTATGACCCATACACACAAAAGAACAAAACAGGCAACAGAAACTGCCCCAATGTCACTTTTTTTTTTCTTGAGACAGGGTCACACTATATCACCCAGGCTGGAGTGCAGTGGTAGGATCTCAGCTTACTGCAACCTCTGCCTCCCAGGCTCAAGGGATCCTCCCACTTTTGCCTCCTGAGTAGCTGGGACTACAGGCTTGCACCATCATACCTGACTAATTTTTGTATATCATGTAGAGACGGGGTTTCACCGTGTTGCCCAGGCTGGTCTCAAACTCCTGGACTTGAGCGAACTGCCCACTTCAACCTCCCAAAGTGCTGGGATTACAGGGGTGAGCCACCACATCCGGCCTCCAGATGTCAGATTTAACAAAGACTTCAAAGCAGGCTGGGAGTGGTGGCTCACGCCTGTAATCCCAGCACTTTGGGAGGCCGAGGCAGGTGGATCACCTGAGGTCAAGAGTTCGAGACCAGCCTGGCCAATACGGTGAAACCCCATCTCTACTACAAATACAAAAATTAGCCGGGTGTGCTGGTGCATGCCTGTAATCCCAGCTACTCAGGAGGCTAAAGCAGGAGAATTGCTTGAACCCAGGAGGCAGAGGTTGCAGTGAGCCAAGATTGTGTCACTGCACTCCAGCCTGGGCAACAGAGCAAAACTCCATCACAAAAAAATATATATAATAATAATAATAAATAAAAATCTAAAAAGAGCAGTCTCCAGTATCTGAGGGAGTAGAGAGGTAAGGGGAGGGATGCTACCTGGGCCTGGCTGGCAGGCTGCCCTCCATCTTGCGGAGACTCTTCCTCTGATTCTAATTACCTCAGAGTCCCAGACCAGGGTTTCTCCAAGTCAGGAGCCATGGTATTGGGATCTTCGAGGTCACTGGTCACAAACACAGCCTCCAGGCCCAACCCTGGCACCCTCGGGGACCTGGACCTGTGCATCTTAACCCAGTTCTCCCACCATCCCTATGACTTACGTTCTAGCATGACTGGCCTGGCCCAACAGCCTCAGTGGTGGGATGGAGGAGGTAGGAGCAGGGGCTCCCACGTGAATCCAGGGTGTCCCTGAGCTAAGGCCAGGCAGGGGTGACCTCCGCAGCTTCCAGGGCCCTGGGCGATTGGGCCGTCTCGCCTCACCCTCTCAACCAGGCCCAACACATCTGCGGGCCACCTTTCCGGGTAGACTGTAAGTTCCTTCCAGGCAGGGCCGCGGCTGAGTTCACTCCGTGGGTGTGGGGAAACCCTGGCAAACAGAGCAGTGGATGGGCTGTCACGGGAAGGGGCTGTCACCAAGGAAGAGGGGCTGTCACCAAGGAAGAGGGGCTGTTGCAGGAGAAGAGGGCCTGTCACCAGGGAGGGGCTGTCACTGGGGGAAGGCGTGTCAGCGGGGGAGGGGCTGTCTCTGGGGGAGGGGCTGTCACGGGGGAAGGGCCGTCACGGGGAGCGTGGTGGCGCGGGGTTGATGGACAGCAGGCGGGGTCTCCGGGAGGGACGAGTAGGGCGGGGCCGCCGCTGGGAAGGGGCTCGGGGCAAGGGAACCAGGAATTGGGGAGGACGAGAGGCAGGGGCTGGCGGGGGCGGGCCTGAGGGCATGCGGGCGGGCCGCCCGGGAGGCCTGAGGGGCAGGGGTGACGCCGACCGGGCGAAGCGGAGGGGAGCGGCGAGGTGGCCACGCCGAGGCCCCTCATGGCGGGGTCTGGACTTACCTGGGGCGGCTGGGCGGGGCGCGGGTCCGCGAGGGCCCAGATTCCGGGTCCGCGGAGGCCACGGGAGCCCTCGGGTGGCCCAGCGGGCCGGAGTCTGCCGTCGACTGCTCCGGACGCCCGGGCAGAGGACACCCCTGAGGGGGAACGGCCCGTGAACGCGCGCGGAGCCGCTCGCGCCAAAAATTCCAAACCGGCCTCGAGGCCCCTCCCCCTCCCCTGTGCAGCCCGTCAGGGGTGCCCAGGCTCCGGGGCTCCTCCCCTCGTGCTGCGTGCGCGCCGCCGCCCCGCCCCGCCGCTCACTGCGCAGGCGCACAGGGTCTTCTGCGCTGGCCGAGGGCGTGGGCGGCCGGGCCTCACTCGCCCTCTAGCGCTTGCCGCCTAGTCCTGGGGACGTCCACTGCACTCCAGGCCTCGCTCCCGACACCCACCGCCCTCCCTGGCTGGTGTAGTGTTTGGGTCCATGAAAGGGACGGCTATCCCGATGCTCGAAGCAGGCATAGCCCCAGGGTTACTCCGGGTAGGACCAGGAAGTCCCTACGACCTCCCGGGTCCCGGCACCCCACTTCTCACTCCGGTCATGTTCTGAGCCAGGGTCGCAGTGGCAGGCCAGAAACACGACCCCCAACTCCTAGCGCGCGGCTTCGGGAGCCAGAAAAAGCCGCCTCTTCCAGGAAGCTCTCCAGACAGGCAGGGCTCTGCTTGGCCCGACCTCGCCTACCTGCAGCTTCCCTGCCAACAGGCCCCAGCCACTTTTTTTTTTTTTTTGAGACAGGGTCTCACTGTCACCAAGGCTGGAATGCAGTGGTGCAGTCCCCAGGTTCAGGCGGTCCTCCCACCTCAGCCTCAGTGTGTGACATCACAGGCCCGCGCCACCGCACTCGGCTCATATATTTTACTTTATTTTGAGACACTGTCTCATTCTGTCGTCCAGGCTGGAGTGTAGTGGCGAGATCTTGGCTCACTATAACTTCCGCCTTCCAGGCTCAAGCGATCCTCCCACCTGAGCCTCTTGAGTGGCTGGGACCACAGGCGCGCGCCACCACACCCAACTAATTTTTGCATTTTTTTGTAGAGACGGTGTTTTACCATGTTGGCCAGGCTAGTCTCGGACTTCTGACCTCAAGCGATCCGCCCGCCTTGGCCTCCCAGAGGGCTGGGATTACACAGCGACTAGCCGCAGGATCATAGTTCACTGCAGCCTCGAGCAGCCACTTCCGGGGCAGCTCCTCCATTCTCTGAGTTTGAGACTTGCTCTCGGCTCAAATCCCTTCAGCGCCGTCCTGGCTGAACGACCTTGGGAATGCACTGAGCCTTTCTGAGCTTGGGATTAGTCTCCTCTCCTGAAAAAAACAGCTGAGGATGCTGAGATGATCCCCTAATGTGATTAGTAGAGGCCCTCGCGGGGCAAGCCGGGCTAGGGATTGTTACTTCCCTCACCGAGGGGCTCTTTATCCGTTTAACTGGGTGGGAGGAGTCACGCTTCCGGCCAACCCTCCCCCAAACGCTGGCCTTCTCACCCACACCTCTCCTTCCGCCTTATTTTTGCTATCCTTCTGCCTTATTTTTGCTATTGTCCTAATCTCTGTCTGATGCTCTATCTTTTGTTTGTGAGTTTACTTGTTGACTACCTGCTCCTCCTAGCCCTGGCCTCCAGAACCAGCCCCCCAGACCCTTCGTGCCCCCCAGAAGTCTCTGACAGGTGATGGACTGCAAAGCTTCCCACCCATTCAGTGCCTCCACCCTCTGTAAACGCTCTGTGCATGCAGCAGCAGTGTAGGGGAGGAGAGGCTGGGATCCTGACTGGGGGCGGCAGCCCACCTGCCTGCCCCTTTCCTTGTCCTTTGCATCTCTGGCAGCTGTGCCCCAGTGACTCAGGCAGGATCCTTGTTGATGACTCCAGACTGGCCCCCAGGAGGCCTGGGGCACACACAGGCCCCTCCCCAGCTTCCTAGGGCTACCTCTGCCAGCCCCATCTCCCCGACAGGTCCCCTTCCAACCGCCCATTTTTGAAAATCTGATTTACAATGATAATTAAAAAAAAAAAAAGCATTGAAACACGTGCTTCCGATGTAAATTTCACTGTGTGAGGAAAGGCTGTAATATAAATGTATGTAAATGGAAATAAGGAGAGGGAGCAGGTAAGTGCGTGGACTGGTGTGAGGGAAACTAGGGCTGCGATCCTGTCTGTCCCAGTTTCTGCATGTGTAAAATGGGGATAAAAATAAAAGTGTTCTAGCGGAGGCAACATAGCAAGGCCCTGTCTCAAGAAAGAAAAGAGAAAAGAGGCCGGGCGCGGTGGCTCAAGCCTGTAATCCCAGCACTTTGGGAGGCCGAGATGGGCGGATCACGAGGTCAGAGATCAAGACCATGCTGGCTAACTCTGAGTGGGCTCCCGTCTCCATCCTAAGTGCTTGAGTGCGCCCTGTGGTCAGCCGGGGAGGGAGGGGCTGAAAAGTGAGGAAGAGATGTGGCGTGAACCAGGAGGCGGAGCTTACCCAGTGAGCTGAGATCCGGCCACTGCACTCCCAGCCTGGGCTGACAAAGGAGCCAGACTCCACGTTCAAAAAAGAAAGGGAAAGGAAGTGGCGGTGAAGCCTGTCCAAGCACTTTGGGAGGCCGAGATGGAAGTGAGGATCGAGGTCCGGGAATTGAGACCATCAGCTAACAGAGGTGAAACCCAAATCTCTACTAAAAATACAAAAAAACTAGCCGAGGCCCGAGGGAGTGGCGGGGCGCCCTGTAGTCCCAGCTACTCGGGGAGGCTGAGGAGCAGAAGGAGGAATAGCAGGAACGGGAGAAATGAACCAGTAAACGAGATCAAACTCGAGGTTTCGACAAAACAGACCAGTCAATAAATCACGAAGCCGGATACGAGATCAAAAATCACATCAAACGATAGCTATTTATGGGTGAAACCCTGTCTCTACTAAAAAAATAAAAATTAGCTGGTATTGTGATTAGCGAGCCTGTAGTCTTACTTCCGGAAACTGGAGCCAGGAGAATAAATAAACCGGAGTGAACTTACAGTGAGAGCAGAGATGCGTGCCACCTCAACCCTGGCGACAGAGGCGACTCAGATCTCAAAATTTAAAAAGAGAGGAAAGAAAAAGGAAGGAAGGAGGAAAGAAAAGAAGATAAATAAAGAAAGAAATAAATCAGTGCAGCACAGTGGCACACACCTGGAGTCCCAGCTCCTCAGGAGGATGGAGCAGGAGGATCACTTGATCCAGGGAGTTAAAGGCTGCAGTGAGGGCCAGGCATGATCCCGCGCCTGTAATCCCAGCAGTTTGGGAGGCTGGTGGGTAGATCCTGCCTGAAGTCAGGAGTTGAGACCAGGCTGGCCAAATGGTGACCCCATCTCTACCTAAAAGCCACAAGAAGAGTGGCTGGGTGTGGTGGCAGGCACCTGTAATCCCAGCTACTCGGGAGGCTGAGGCAGAAGAATTGCTTGAACCTGGGAGGTAGAGGTTGCAGCGAGCACAGATCGCACCACTACCCTCCAACCTGGAAGGTGACAAAAGAGCAAGACTGTCTCAAAAGGCTGCAGTGAGGCCATGATTGAACTACTGTACTCCGGCCTGGGAAACAGAGTAAGACCCTGTGAAAAATATAGAGTAATAATATTAGCAGTTCCTCCTTCCTCGGGGAGTATGAGCACTAAATGAGAAAATGCCTGTGAAGTGCTTAGCACAGAGCAGGACACACAGTAAGGGAGCTCACTCATTGTTTAGAATAACAGGCTGGTGAGGTGGCTCACGCCTGTAATCCTAACCCCAGTTTGGCTAGGCTGGTGACGGGTCACTTGAGCTCAAGTTTGGGAGACCAGCCTGGGCATGTAAGCAAAACTCCCATCTCTAAAATACAAAATTAGCTGGGCATGGTGGGTGTGCACCTGTGCTCCCCAGCTACTCAGAAGGTGGTGGCAGGATCCTTGAGCCAGGAGGTGGATGTGCAATGGCGAGGAGTATGTAGCACCAGCTTGGTGACAGAGAGGCCGAGACTTCAGGTCTCAAATTAATGATAATAATAATAAAACAGGCGAGGCCAGCGGTGGCTCAAGCCTGTAATCCCAGCACTTTGGGAGGCGAGGCGGGGTGGATCCGCGAGGTCAGGAGAGATCCGAGAGACCATCCTGGCTAACATGGTCAGAGGCCCGTCTCTACTAAAAATACAAAAAAAAACTAGCCCGGTGGTGGCTGAGGCTGACTGTAGTCCCAGCTACTCCGGAGGCTGAGGCAGGAAGAATGGCGTGAACCTGGGAGAGGCGAGGAGCTTGCAGTGGCAGGCGAGATAAGCCACTGCACTCCAGCCTGGGTGACACAGTAGCGAACTCCGTCTCAAAAAAAAAAAAAAAAATAAAATAAAATAAAATAAAACAGTAAAAAGACCCCCTCATCTGTACAGTCTGTTTGCGTTTCTTTTTGGTGGGGAGTCTCACTGAGCTGTGGCGTCTCGGCTTTCTCCGCCTCCAGGTCTCATTCGCTGGACTGAGCATAATTTTAATTTTTTTAGTAAGAGATTTCACTATCAATCTCGGCTCAAAGACCCGAGCTTGAGCCATCCTCGGCCTGCGGTCTGGGCCAAGGAGGCCCCGGGAGAAGCCGGGACTCCTCTAACCACCCTGGGGTCACAGGGACCGAGGCACTGGCCCGCAGGGTTCCGGACCAAAGCGCTTGGCCGACCTCCTTCCGGGAGGAATCCTCCCAGCCTCAGCCCAAGGACGCAGTTCCCGCTAGTCCCACCCGTACGATAAGCGCGGGCCGCGCGCGCCCCCATGTGTCCCATTGCCGCCACAGCACCCGCGGCTCCGCCCAGACCCTCCCAGGAAGGCGCACATCCGGTTTTGGCCACAAAAGGAAAGGCGAGGCCCGGCGCGGTGGCTCGCGCCTGTAATCCCAGCACTTTGGGAGGCCGAGGCGGGCAGATCACCTGAGGGCAGACGTTTGAGACCAGCCTGGCCAACGTGGCCCCTACTCTACTAAAAATACAAAAATTAGCCGGGCGTGGTGGCGGGCGCCTGTAATCCCAGTTACACAGGAGGTTGTTACACAGGAGGCTGAGGCAGGAGAATCGCTTGAACCCGGGAGGCAGAGGTCGCAGTGAGCCGAGATCGCGCGACTGCACTCCAGCCTGGGCGACAAGAGCAAGACTCCGTCTCAAAAGAAAAAGAGCGAGGGAATGACGACCACAAGGGCAAATGTGGCTATCCTAATGGGAGGGAGGGGACTGTGATGGGTGCTTCTGCGGAACTGATTTCTTGACCCGGGTGCTGGGTGCATAGGGGTTGTCTCATAAGTACGATTGCTACACAGCACATTCTCGTGTGCGCTAATCTTTGCATGCTATGTTTCACACTTGAATAAGGTTTTTTATTTTATTTATTTATTTATTTTCAGATGGAGCCTTGCTCTGTCGCCCGGCTGGAGTACAGTGGCGCGATCTCGGCTCACTGCATCTTCCACCTCCCGGGTTAAGCGATTCTCTGGCCTCAGCCTCTCGAGTAGCTGGGACTACTGGCGTGCACCACCATGCCCAGCTGATTTTTGTATTTTTAGTAGAGACAGGGTTTCACCACGTTGGCCAGGATTGTCTCCATCTCTTGACCTCGTGATCCACCCACCTCGGCCTCCCAAAGTGCTGGGATTACAGGCGTGAGCCACTGCGCCAGGTCTGCATAAGGTTTTAATGAACTGGCAGATGGGTGGGGAGAAGGAGTTCACAGAGGTCAGCTTTGCTGGTGTGAGTTGCCTTGGCACGCCTAGGAAGGTACACTAGAGGCTCCGATGCTTGGGTATGGGCTGAAGAGCTGCCCAAGCAGAGTGGCCTGCAGGACCCTCAGCACAGCTGCGAGTGCAGAAGGTGTCAGCCCGGCTGGCGCCTGGCCACCGCTCCAGCTGTCCTCCCCAAATTCCTGCCCTCACAGGTGCCACTGGTGTCAAGCAGCTGGCAGGGAGTCTCTTGCCATTTTAGGGCAATGCACTTCCTGGGCCTGGGTCGTGCACTTTCAACATCCCTGCTGTCGCCCTGCCCTTGGCCCTCAGCCCTAGCCCCTCATAGCTGCTCCTCTGTTCAGAGGCTGTGCTGTGTCCCCCTCAGGCCAGGGTGCCTGGGAGCAAAGGGTAGCCCAGGTCGAGACTCCATCAGGGGCTCTCCCAGCCCACACATAGACTCTGTGCTGTCAGGCAGGCCCTGCCTGGGTGGGTCTGGGGGTGAGTAGAGAGGACTGGCTGTGCTGGGAGTACCAGTGGTGGCATTGCAGGGGCTGGGACACCCGACTGGACCCAACCTGGTCCTGAGTGACTGTCAGGCTGGCCCGAGGCCCTGGGCTGGCTGGCATTTTCCAAGGCCATGCTAGCACCAGGCAGACTGGCAGTGGTGGCGGGCACTGGTGTTCCCTCTGGCAGTGGCCAAGCAGGTGCCCATCCTTTACCTCCCACAGGGCACCTCCTGGTTTCCTGCCTGCCTCCTCCTGGGCTACGCTTTCCCAGTGCCCTGCAGGGCAAGCCATGTGTCTGTGTAGGAGCTCTCAGCTGGCCTCGGTCTCAAGCAGACACCTCATCCCGTCTGGCATAACTGGGCCTACTGCCCGCCTGTAAGCATGTAAGATGCTTGAGAGCAGGGACAGCAGGCATGGGGACTTCCAGACTGCTGGGGTTCAGATCTCAGCCCCACCGCTCGGGAGGTGCACAATCTGAGCCAAGTCCCTTCCCCCTGCCTCTGTTTCCTCATCTGTAAATGAGGAAAAGCAGCAGCTCCTCCCAGTAGCCCCAACATAGAGGTGCTCTTATTGTCATTTTAGGGGAGAGTGAACACACACAGGAAGGCCCCGAGCCAGATGGAGTGGGTGTTTGCACCCTGTGTGAATCCAGCACTCAGCTGCTACCCACGGGGCTATTCGGCTACCCTCCATGAATATGCGGGGGACATGTGCCTGCTGCCATGGGCGGGGCAGGTGGCCTGGCAGGAAAGTCCTCCCAGGGAGTCTGAATGGACCATCCCTGCTACCCTGGGCACTCATAGGATGGATGGGGCCAGGGGGCATCCCTGAGCCCCTGTCAGCCACCCATGAAGGTCCAGCCTCTGGGACCCCAACTCATGGCTGTCTGCCAGGCAGGACAGGAGCGGGGCATTCAGGGCACTGTTCTGAGGCGCTGGGCTGAGGGGCCCTGCCGTGAGCACGCAGGCCTTGTGCAAAGGTGGGTCTGTAGTGGGGAGGTGGGCACCACAGGCATCATAGTGTGCCTGTGGGTGTGAGCCCTGTGGGGGGCTTCATGTGTGGGGAGAGAGAGCAGCAGTGGGGTACAGCCTACAATGTGGGTGAGAGGGGAGGCAGAGAGGCAGGGGGCGCAGGGACCTAAGTGCTGGGCTGGCCTATGAGTAAGGGTACCTGGTGGTAACTAACCCTGTAGTCTATTGGTGGCTGGACCTGGCCACAGAGGTGTGGGCTCAGGAACCTCTCTCGGAGAAACCTCTGCTGCCCCTTCCTCATTATAGCCCTCTCCAGACCCCCAGCCTAGCTGCGCTGCCTGGCTTGGCAGGCTGGACTCCTTAGCCAGAGATGCCAGGAGGGGCTGGCTGGGCCAGGGACAGGCCAGCAGACAGACAGGGTGTGGGACCTTCTGGACGAGGGTGCAGGGGCTAGGGGCTGAGTCACTGTCATTCCCAGCCAGCCTGGTGGGGTCTGAAGGCTCATTGAGGGGTGGTGCCTGTTGTCCAGACCTCCATGCCCGGCGCCTCCCTTCCAGGCCCCCAGCACGGGGCCCCAGCTCCAAGTCCATCCACCCAGCCCCAGGCATGGATAGCTGCTCCAAGCCCTCCACGTCCCCTTCTCAGCCTCTCCTGCAGTCCTGCCCCCCAACCCTGATCGGTGGCTCCGCTAGTCTGTGATCCAAAGTTAGAGTCGCTGCTGAGGCAGGAGATGAGGCAGAGCTGGAGGGCCTCCAAGGACTCTCAGAGAGGCTGGGCACAGTTGGCCCATCCTCATGTGTCCCTGCCCCTCCTGGAAGGAGGAGAGAGGAGGAAGGGGTGGCTCTGAAGTTTGGGGCTCTGGCCCACTCTGGCAGGCCGAGCCTCCATGAGGACAAAGGACCCCCCGGTGGGGTCTGTGTAGTCTCAGGACTACACGGGATGACTCCTGGCTTTTGTTGGGACCACCAACCGCCTGTCAGACAGGGTCTGAGATGCTGTCACCTCCACCCCTGCTGTCTGCAACACTCCAAAGCCCTGGTTCCTGCCCTCTCCCCAGCTGTGTTTGGGCTGGGCCTAGGGTGCCTGCCTGCCCCTTGCTGGGGGGACATCTGAGCCCTCTGGGCCTGGAGCCAGGGCCTGAGTCGCTGACAGGGGTGGAGAAGTCTAGGGGGCCTGTCCTGCTGTCAGCGCCCATGATGGATGAAGAGCCAGAGCTAGACTTCTGCCACAGGGAGAGGTGGGGGGCTGACCCCCCAGGGTCTGCAGGCAGAGCCTCTGCCTCTCGCAGCTGGGGTGCCTAGGTGAGGGTCCCCACCCAGCCAGGGGTGTTTAAAGGCCCAAAGGTTGTGGGCACTCCCACTCTGCCTAGAGTCATGGGTGCCTGGGCCTTCCCTGCAGCCCTTTTCCTTCTCTGCCTGACTTCTAAGAGCCTGCAAGGTGGTGAGGGCAGCTCGGGGCTAGGGGTTGTAGAGTGGGCATCTGTGACTGGGGCTAGGGGTCCAGGTGGGGCCCTGGCCGGATACTGGGGTTCTGGAGACAAGGAGGGCTGGGGTGTGGGAAGCCTGGTCTGGGCAGAGAATTCAGACAGTGAGGGTTTCTGGGGGCTGGAGGTTAGATGCCTGGGCCCTTCCCCATCTCAGCCTCTGGGGCCCCCAGCCTTGAGTCAGCACCACTTTGCTCCCCCAGGGCTGCCCCCGCTGCCTCCTGGCCTGGGGAAAGGTAATGGCCCCTCTGGCACTGGGGTCAGGGAAGAGTCTCCCATCTCTCCCGCTCTGGGGTGCGTGGGAGCTCTCTGGGACTCCCAATGCGGGGCCCAGGAGAGCTCAGGGCCCTTGCTGTCTTCCGGGCAAGGAGTCTCATCAAGTATCCACTCGGGGGGGAGCACAGACACCCTGCGCTCTAGGAAGAGTCCACTGGGCAGAACATACAGCCCTGAGGAGGGGCCTGGGCTGCCTGAGAAGGGTGGGCAGGTGTGACAGCAGGGGCGGACCTCACGGCAGCCCAAAGGAGCCTGGAGGGGGAGAAGAGGGAGTGGACAAGAAGAGCAGAGTCTGCTGAGGGGCAGGAGGCGAGTGTCATGGAAGGGTCTTTACTTCAGGGACCTGGGGGGTCCTAAAGGTAGGAGGAGGGGCTCCCCCAAGCCCTGATGCATCTGAGCTTCAGGAGAGAAAGATTGGGGGGCGGAGGCGGTGAGAGGCGGAGGAGGAGATTTCCAGGAAGGGAGGGGAGCCTAGTACTGAGAATGGATGGGAGAGGAGAGGAAGAGGGCGGAGTGGGATCTGCCCCACAACCCCCCAGAGCCCCAGCTCAGACACCTTCCTCCAGGTCCAGGGACCCTCTAGCCTCCACTGCCCTGGCCCCAGACTACTTACCTGCTTTGCCCTCTACCCTCCTGTGACAGCAGGGAGACTGAGACCTGGAGAAGGGGGTGGCATCCAGATTTGGGCCCCTTTGCCCCCCCATAAGTTCCCCTGCTTCTCCCTGAACCCCACAGGCTTAGAGAGCCCAAATGACTACCGATCCGTTAAAAGCTGGTGGCGGGGTGCTCGGGGAGGGTGGCACACCAGCTCCCAGCTGCTCCAGCACCCCAGTTCAACATCTCAGTTTTCCCACAGCCTATGGCCCCCACAGTGGTCTGGGAGCAGGTGAGGCCTGGCATAGGGAAGGGAGGCATCTGAGGGCAGGGTACAGGGCAGGGAGGAGGCACGGCAGGAGCAGGGAAAGCTGGTGGGGGGCAGGTAAAGGGGAAAGCAGTCATCTCAGAAATACCAGAAATACGCGGGGACAGAGCTGAGCCCCAGAGCGTCCCCCAAGCACCCTGGCTGGGGAGAGGGGAAGGCAGGCAGGAAGAAATGGAGCAGGGCAGGGAAGAAAGGAAAGAGAGAAGAAAGGAAGGAGAGAGGGAAGGAGGGAGGGAAGGTGGCTGAAAGCACCCACCTGTGCCCCACAGCCCTCCACCCTCATGGGAAGGGACTGAGTTCCCACAGGCCCGCTGCTTGGGCAGGTTGTGGGCCAGGTGCGGGGTTCTGGGGAGATCCTGGGAGAAGAGTATCCCTCACCTCCCTGTCTCTCCAGGATCTGAAGGGGGCGTGAACCCACAGAAGCCAGGTGAGCCCTGCCCCGGCCCCAGCTCTTCCTGTCTCCCCCTCTTTCTCTTTTTTTTTTTTTTTTTTTTGAGACGGAGTCTCGCGCTGTGTCACCCAGGCTGGAGTGCAGTGGCGCGATCTCGGCTCACTGCAAGCTCCGCCTCCCAGGTTCAGGCCATTCTCCTGCCTCAGCCTCCGAGTAGCTGGGACTACAGGCGCCCGCCACCACGCCCGGCTAGTTTTTTGTATTTTTAGTAGAGACGGGGTTTCACCATGTTAGCCAGGATGGTCTCGATCTCCTGACCTCGTGATCCGCCCGCCTCGGCCTCCCAAAGTGCTGGGATTACAGGCTTGAGCCACCGCGCCCGGCCTCCCCCTCTTTCTCTTACACTCCTCACCTCACCTCATCTGTCTCTCCAGGATTCAGGGTCAGGCATGGGCTGGGAACCCAGCCAGGTGCGAGCCGTGGGGTCCCCTCCTTGCCTTCCCAGGCCTCAGAGGGAAGAGGCAGGATTGGAGAGTCATTGTGGTGGGGGGATGCACAGGGAGCCTCTCAGGTTTGCTGGTGTCTGGCTTAGTCCAAGGAGGGGTCCAAGGGTCTTGTACCCCCACCTCAGCTGAGATCCCAAACCTTCTCAACTCACCTCTCTCTCTCCCACAAGCCCTTCCACTCAGATTGGCTATGGAGCAGGTAGAGGTGGGAGTGGGGGAGCTGGAAGCCAGGATTCTAGGGGTATCCCTGGGATGGAGATTCCTGAGCCCATCATCTGATCCCCCTCTTTCCCAGACACTGAAGGGGGCATGAAACCCCAGAACCTAGGTGAGGCTCGCCCAGCCCCTGCCTGCCTCACTCCTCCTAACTCCCTCCTGCCTTCTCACCCCAGGGTTCAGGACCTTCCCAGGTGCTGCAGCCCAGCCAGGTGAGGCGGGGATGTGGGTATGGAATGGGAGGGGCTTGGGGGTGCCTAATCTTTGCCTGATACTGTGGGGGAGGGGATGCAACCAGATCAGCATTTCCAGGTTCCTCTCCAGGCTCCCCCAGGCCTCAGAGAGGGCAGAACAGGTGGGTGTCTCACAGGAGGTGGGCAGGAGGGGAACCATGAGGAGTTCTGATGTCTGGCTTTGTAAGGGGACAGGGGCACCTGGGCCTCACCCCTGCCTCAGCTCCGTGTGGCTGTGGAACAGGGAGCCCGGGGCAGGAAGGCAGGGCCCCTTCATCTGCCCATCTCTCTTCCCAGGCTTTGGAGGGGCTGTGAAACCCCAGAAGCCAGAGGCGAGCCCACCCCACACCTGTCCCAGTGTCCACTTCCCGCCCTCTGTCTCTGCTCAACGCCCCATTCCCCCCTCCTGATGTTCCTCTGGCTCTGTCTCCCCAGGATATGGAAATGGGCTGGGAGCAGGGGCCTTCCCAGTGGCCGGAGCCCAGCCAGGTGAGGACAGGTGGGACAGGACCTGGGCTTCCAGGAGGGAGGGGGAAGGGGTAGAGCAGAGTCAGGGAACCAGGAGCTGGGAGAGCTGGGCTCTGGAGGGAGGGCAGGGCGCGGCCACTCTGTCCCTTCCCAGGGCCGGGAGTGGGCGTGAAACCTCCGAAGCCAGGTGAGGCAGAGCCCTGTCCCGCCCTGCCCACTTATATCCCGGCGCCTCTGTATCCCCCAAGCCTGCCCACCCCACTGCTCATGGCCCTCACCTCTGTCTCCCCAGGACTGGGGAGCAGAAGTAGTTTGGGCGCTGGCATTCTTCCAGGGGCAGGAACCCCACCAGGTGAGGGTGGCTGGGCAGGGGCCGCAGGGAGGGGCGGGCAGGAGGGTTCAGGGTCCCAACTCTCATTCTTAGGGGAGGAGCTCTTGGGGTCAATGTCAGCCTCTTTCTAGCTCTCCCCATGCCTGGGGGAGAGGGAACCTCAGAAGCGGATGAAGGAAGGACCCCGCCCACATACCACCTCCCTGCTATGCTCACCATGTCTCGTCCCTCTCTGTCCCCCTCTCAGTCTGTGTTATCCACCCCAGGCGCTGGTCCCTCTCTGGCCTGCCAATGCCATTCCTGGGGTGGGGACTCCTGTGGAGGTCTCTGAGTTGCTTCCTGGGCATGCGCCCTTAGAGAACTGTCAGAGCATGGGGCACAGCGGCCCTGGGGTGGTGATCGGACCCGCACTACACATGGCCTAGCTCCAGCCTCTGCCTCCCTCGCCCCACAGGCCCAAAACCAGGTCAGGGAGAGTAGGGTGGAGCTGAGGGCCTGGGCTTGGATCTGGGGGCTCCAGGGAGGAGCAGGCTCCTTTACCTGGTCTCTCTCTCTATATTCCTGATGGGGGTGAAACCTCCGAAGCCAGGTGTGCCTCTCCTTTCCTGTGTCCCTGTCCTGCACTCCCCGCACACACACATCCAGCCCCAGCCTCTGCTTCCTCCTTCCCCTTGGTCTCCCAGGATCTGGTGATGGGAACAGGATGGGAGCTGGGGCCTTCCCAGGAGCTGGAGCCCAGACAAGTGAGGGCGCCTGCACCACACTGGGATTCTAGGAGGCACAGGGAAGAGCCAGGGGATGTCAGAGGGCAGAAAGCTTATTTCTGGGGGAGGACAGGGGATGGGTGGGGTCCGTGAGCCCCTGCTCTTCCCTCCCCTATCTTGACTGTTTCCCCTGAATCTACGGCCTTGTCCCACCCTCAAGGCCTCCCCATATCCACCCCTCACACCCTGCTTTTCCTCCCAGGATACGGCAATGGAAACAGACCGGGAACCCAGCCAGGTCAGGGCCGAAGGGGCTGGGGTGGCTAGGAGGGAGAGGTCAGGGGCCCGGGGCCACACTCTGGGTACCAACGGATGGGCTCTTGGGGTTCATTCATTCACCCAGTCTCTCCTGAGCACCTGCCCTAAGTCAGGCCTCGGCTGGGCATGGAGGACACCCGAGCTGGTCAAGCGTGGCCACGGTCTGGACTCCTAGGTCAAGAGCCAAATCCAGCTTCAACTGCGGTCGGGCCTGGGAGGGAGTTCACAGAGACGGAAAGGGAGAGGGCAGGGGTCCTGCGAGACAGAAAGCGGGAGGGCAGGGCTCCAGGCCCTAGCTCATTCCCACTGCACCACCATCCACACTCCTGTGTCTGCCCCTCAAATAGGTCCTGCCACTCAAAATGGCTTTGGACCAGGTAAAGAGGGTGGGGATGGAAGCGGGGAACCTGGGGCTGAGATTCTGGGCACAGGTCCAGAGGAAAGGATCCCTCACCCTCTCATCTTTCCCCCAGGCTTTGGAGGGAGTGGAAAACTCCAGAAGCCAGGTGAGCCCCACCCTGTTCCTGTCTCGCTGCCCATTTCCTATGCATCTGCCACTGCTTCCCTAGAGTCCCGGATCTCCCCATTCTCTTTGGCTTTTTCCCGTGGGATTTGGGAATGGGAATGGGCGGGGAGCCGGGGCCTTCCTGGGAGCTGGAACCCAGGCAGGTGAGGCCCTGGAGTTCTGGGAGCATGGAGGTCTTAGGAGTTGGGGGTTACTGATATGGGGGCCTGTCCCTGGTCCTGAGCAGAGAGGAAAGGCTGGGTGGACTAACAGAAAGTCCTTCCCCTTCTCTTCCCAGGCCTGGCAGGGGAACTAAAGCCTCAGAGAGCAGGCGAGCCCCAACCTCTAGCCTCCCAACTTGGTCTCACACAACAAACCTCATTCGGCAAACCAATCCAGGCCTGGAGCGGTGGCTAACACGTGTAATCCCAACAGTTCGGGAGGCGGAGTTAGGTGGATCACTTGAGCCCAAGAGTTCAAGACCACCCTGGGCAACATTCCCAAGCTGGTCTTGAACTCTTGGGCTCAAGCAATCCACCTACAAAAAAAAACAAAAACCTAGCCAGTTGTGGTGGCACGTGCCTATGGTCCCAGCTGCTCTGGAGGCTGAGAGGGGAGGATCACTTGAGCCCAGGAGGTCAAGATAGTAGTGAGCGGAGATTTCACCACTGTACTCCAGCATGGGTGACAAAGGGAGACCCTGTTTAAAAAACAAACAAACAATCTGTGAACCATGCCTGTTCTGAGCCAAGCAGGTGCTGGGGACAGGCCCTCCCCAACTAGGGCCACGCTGGGGCGTACAGTATGAGCTGAGGCTGCCCCAGAGCTGGGCCCTGGGCATTCTGGGTAGGAGGCAGTGGAGGCCAGGGAGGAGAGGAGAGCGTGGCCCAAGCCGCTGAGAAATTGGACCAAAAACAGAGTTTTGAACAAAGAAGGTACCGGCTCCAGCAAGAACTCAGACCTAGCCGGGCACGGTGGCTCATGCCTGTAATCCCAGCATTTTGGGAGGCGAGGTGGGTGGATCACTTGAGGTCAGGAGTTCGAGACCAGTCTGGCCAACATGGTGAAACTCCGTCTCTATTAAAAATACTAAAAGTTGGCCGGGCGTGGTGGCAGGCGCCTGTAATCCCAGCTATTCAGGAGGCTAAGACAGGAGAATTGCTTGAACCCGGGAGGCGGAGGTTGCAGCAGTGAGCCAAGATCACGCCATTGCCCTCCAGCCTGGGCAACAAGAGCGAGACTCCATCTCAAGAAAAAAAAAAAAAAAAAAGTCAGACTCAAGATGTGGCAGGAGCTGGAGCTTGACAGTTGGAGGCTGCTGAGGAAAGGAACCCATCTTTCTGGCTGGTTGAAGTTGGAAGTAGGGACACCCCTGCCTGAGGTGGCTGGAGATGGCATCCAGGGCTCCGAAGGGCCTTAACCCTTTCTCTCCTCCACAGGCCCCACTGCTCAAAACGGCTATGAACCAGGTAGGGGCGGGGCTTGGGTTTGGGGAGACCCACAGCTAGGGCCCCAGGTTCCTTAGCTGCTCCCTGTCTCTCCACCAGGCTATGGGTGGGCCATGAAATCCCAGAAGCCAGGTGAGCCCTGCCCCGGCCTGTCCCTCTGCCTCCCCAAACCCTGAGCTCCCTCCTCTTATTCATACCCCGCCTTGATCTATTCCCCCAGGATTCCTGTACAGGATTGGGCTGGGAGCCCAGCCAGGTGAAGGGGGTAGAGTCTGGGGTTCCGGGGTCCGCATCTGGGCGGCCTCTTCCTCCCAGAGGTGGGATTGGTGAATGATGGGGAGGGGTGACGGGGCGTCTCCAACCCTGGCTTCTGGCTTGGCCCTGAAGGGGAACCATAGGCACTGTATCCCCAGCTTAGCTCAGCCCTCCCTCCCCAACAAGCCCCCCACCTCAGAATGGCCCTGGAGCAGCTCCTGAGGGGATGGGAGGAGCTGGGGTCCGGATGCTGAGGTTCTGAGGTGGATCTGAGTTGGGGGCTCCTGGGTACCTCATCTGCTCCCCATTTTCCCGAAGGCTTTAGAGGGGGCATGAAGGCATAGGAGCCAGGTGAGCCTGACTCTCCCCGGACTTCTGTCTCCCCAATGTTCAGAGCCCCCTTCCCGCTCTCATCCCCACCTCCATCTATCCCCCAGGATTAGGGAATGGGAATGGGTTGGGCGCTCAGCCAGGTGAAAGAGGTGGGGTCTGGGGGTCTACCCCTGGGGCGTCCTCTCCCTGCCTCCTTTCCCAGTCTCATGGAGGGCTGAGCTGGTGAATACCTGAAGGGATGCTGGGAGGAAGCCTCCAGTATTCCCTCACCTCCACCTCAACCAAACCCCAAATCATCACCCCACCCTCCTCTCCCCATAGTCTTGACAGCCCAGAATGCATTTGGATTTGGAGCAGGTAAGAGCAGGGGTGGGGAGGGGCTGGGGGAGAACGTGGGTGGGGCCCCTGAGTCACTCACCAACCCCCCATATCTCCTCCAGGCCTTGGAGGGAGTGTGAAGCCTCTGAAGCCAGGTGAGCCCCACCCTGGTCTGCCTCTCCATGCATGCACCCCTGAAGCCATAAGCATCCGGTTCATGCTCCCTCTCCCTCTCCAGGATATGGGAAGAGGCTGGGAGCAGGGGCCTTCCCTGAGGCTGGAACCCAGCCAGGTGAGGACACCTGGAATAGGAGCTCAGGCTTTTTATTTATTTATTTTTTGAGACAGAGTCTCGCTCTGTCGCCCAGGCCTGGGTTCAAACAATTCTCCTGCCCCAGCCTCCCGAGTAGCTGGGATTACAGACATCCACCACCACACCTGGCTAATTTTTGTATTTTTAGTAGAGACAGGGTTTCACCATTTTGGTCAGGCTGGTCTCGAACTCCTGACCTCAGATGATCCACCCGCCTTGGCCTCCCAAGTGTTGGGATGACAGGCGTGAGCCACGGCACCGGGCTGAGCCCAGGCTTCTTAGAAGGAAGGGGGAAGACAGAGAGCGGGCCAGGGGGCCAGGAGGGCAGAGTGTGGGTCTGAACCCTGAGGAATTAAGTGCCACTGTCTGGCCCAGTGTGGCTCTGTCTCCGGAGCGAAGCCTCAGAAGCCAGGCTGGGGAGGGCCCTGGCCCCTCGCCCTGTCTCTAGAGCTGCCCACAGCCGACTGAGCTGCCTCCTCCTGACGCCCCCTCCGAATGCCGCTGTCTCACACCCACCCCATCCCTCCCCCCAGGATATGGCCACAGAAATGGACCGGGAGTCCAGTCAGGTGAGGGTAGCTGGGCCTGGCTCGCAAGGGGTCAGGAGGTGGGCAGGCAGAGAGAAGCTGGGGCCACAGGGACAGAGGGCTGGTGTCTGAGGATCAGCAGCACTGGCTGGAGTTGATGTCAGTGTCTCTGTCTCTCCCAGGCCTAGGAGCAGGGATGAAGCCTCAGATGCCAGGTGAGGGGACTGCCGGCGTCTGTGGCCCCACCTCCCCTAGATCCTGGCGCTCTAGTTGGTTCTGCGTGGGACTCCCAGGGGAGGGGTGACCCCTGCCTCATGAGTGAGGGCAGGTCTGTAGGAGCACCGAGGACCGAGGGGAGAGTAGGTGGAGGAGAGACTGAGAGCCCCCTTCCTGGGCCCTGCCTCCCTGTCCCCCACTGGCCCAGCCTTACCACTCTTCCTTTTTTGCCCCACAGGCTTGGGAGCTCCAAATGGCTATGGACCAGGTAGAGGCGGGGCTGGGGTTCCAGGAGGTCCGGAGCGGAGGCCTTGGGTCCCTCACTTGCTCCCTGTCTCTCCACCAGGCTATTCAGGGGTTGTGAAGGCCCAGAAGCCAGGTGAGCCCTGCCCAGCCTGTCCCTCTGCCTCCCCCAAACCCTGAGCTCCCTCCCTCATTCATACCCCATCTCAGTTCCACCGGGATTCAAGAGGGGGCTGGGAGCCCAGCCAGTGAGGGGGTGTCGGGCTGCTGTTCCTGTCTCGCTCCCAGGCCTCCAAGGCAGGTGGGCACCAAAATGAGGGAGGAGAGGCGGCTCCAGGATCCCTGGTTTCTGACTTGGCTCTGAAGGGGGATCCAAAGGCCCTTCGCCCTCTCCTTAGCTAGAATCCCAAACCCCCTGCTCACCCCTCCCTCCCCACAGGCCCCTCAGCCCAGAATGGCTACAGAGCAGGTACTGGGGGGCTGGGGTTGCTGGGAGTGCAAAGGAGGAGAGAGGTAGGGGCCTGGGTCTCCCCTGACACTGTTCTGAGGGTTCTCTTGGGGGCTCCTGCAGCCTTAGAGGGGGTGGAGTCTGGAGACGCGGTGGCACAAGGTGGACGGAGGTGCCGTGAGCTCCAGTTCCTAAACTGAGAGGAAAGGGGGGCCAGGCTCCAGCCCCCTTCTGTACCCCAGCCTCTCCCCGTACCGCCCCCACAGGCCCTGCAGTTCCCACTGGCCATGAACCAGGTAGGGTAGGTTGGCGTGGGCACCGGGTAGGGGGGCAGATGCTGGGACTGGAAAAGGCCCCTCAGCGAGGGGTGGACCATTGGTCTCTCACCTGCTCGCATCTCTCCAGGCGTTGGAGAGGGCATGAAACTTCAGAAGCCAGGTAAGCCCTTCCCACTCCTCCTCACTCTCCCTGCCTGCAGAAACTGCCAACCCTTCCACTCTTTTCCCCTCCCAAGCCGCACCCTGTCTCCCCAGGGTGCAAGAATGGGCTGGGGCTGGAGCCTTCCTGTGGGAAGGAGCCCAGCCAGGTGAGGGAGGTTGGTGGGAACTGGAGGAGAGGGGAAGGAGGACGGGCTCCAAGGGGCAGAGGTAGGTCTCAGAAGGGGAGGGGTGGGGTCGGCCTGTCCATCATTCTCCATGGGTCTCTGGACTGGGAGGGAGCCAGAAACCTCCAAAGCTGAGTTCCTCTCTGCCCCTCTTCCTGCCTCCTCCAAGGTCCCTCACTCCAAACCCGCCCTCATGCCCTGCTCTTCCTCCCAGGATACACACCAGGGACCCGGCTGGGGCTCCTGCCAGGTGAAAAGGCGCGGCTAGGGGAATCAGCAGGGGAGAGAGGGGTTCACTACACCCCTGGGGTGGACTGGTGTCTGAACTGGCCTCTTTCTCTCTCTCCCCAGGCCTGCGAGGGACTTTGAAGCCTCAGAAGCCAGGCGAGTGGGGGACCCCTGGCTCTGCCCCACACCTCCTTCTGCCTCTCAGCCCTTCTAGCCCCTGCCCCCAGTGTTGCCACACTCATCTCTGCTTTCCCTCTCCAGGATATGGCCATGAAAATGGGCCCCAGCCAGGTGAGGCCACTGGGACCAGGGTTGGGGGCTCAGGAGGAAGGGAGAGGGAGGCTGCTGAAAGATGGACGGGCTGGTGGACCAACACCAGGAGCCCCATCCCTGACAGATCCCTATGTCCCTCTATGCCCTGCCTGGATTCCCAGGTCCCCCCAGCAGGGTGTGGCCTGAGGGAGCTGGGCTTTTTCCAGCCTGGCTAATGTCCCCCTTAGGTGCTGGGTCTGCCCTAGAAGCCACTAGAGGCCGGTAGCTTGGCCAGGCCAAGGCCTCCTGGGTGGCGTCGGTGAGGACTGGCCTGGAGCATAGCTCCATCCCTCCCTTCCTTCCCATCTTAGGTCCCTGCAATGCGAGGGTCGCTTTGAAGCTCCTTCCCAGGCTTCCCACTCCAGGGGTCCCTTCGGACAAAGAGGGTGGCTGGGGCCTGAAATCCCAGCCCCCACCTGCAGTGCAGAATGGCAAGTTCCCAGGTCAGTGTGGAGTGGGGGTGCCTGGGGAGCACTGGGAAGCACCTGGCCGCCATGTCCCACTCTGTCCTCGGACGCCAAGGCTCAGAGAGGGCAGTGACTTGTCACACAGTGATCTGCTGACGAGAAGCCCGAACTCTTTCCCTGGGACCCCATGTATCCCCCAGTATGGGAGCCCTTTCAATCTCTGCCCCATGGCATCCGCAGCCTCTCAAGCCCTAGGCTGGGCTCACTCCTGCCCCTGACTTTCCTCCTAGCACCGATGCCAGCCATCCAGTGGGGACTGCAACCTCAGAAAGCAGGTGTGAGTCTGTCTGCCCCCAGGCCCCACATCCCAGAGGGACAAACTCTCAGCTAGGTCTGTCCTCTATCCCCACCCCATATCAGGGTCACTCCTCCATCACCCTTGTTCCCTAGGCTGCCTCAGCTATTCAGGCACCCTAAGGCCAGGAAGTCCCTCCCTGAGTCTACCCTCTTCTACCCTCTTGCTCCTTTTTTTTTTTTTTTTTTTTTGGAGATAGTCTCGCTCTGTCGCCCAGGCTGGAGTGCAGTGGTGCAATTTTGGCTCACTGCAAAATAAGCCTCCCAAGTAGTTGGCATTACAGGCACGCACTACCATACCTGGCTAATCTTTGTATTTTTTGTAGAGACGGGGTTTCGTCACATTGGCCAGGCTGGTCTCGAACTCCTGGCTTCAAGTGATCAGCCCGCTTCAGCCTCCCAAAGTGCTGGGATTACAGGCGTGAGCCACCGTGCCCAGCCTCTTGCTGCTCTCTGTTTCTTCTGGTTCCATTCCCTGTGGACACAAAAAGTCCCTGCTTCCCCTCCAGAGTCCCTAAGGTCCATCTTTGGCCCCCCAGGAGTCAGGGGAGACCTGGGTCCTCCGCACTGACCTTCTTTCTCCTCACAGGGCACCAGCCTCCAAATGGCTATGGACCAGGAGCAGAACCGGGTGAGGAGGCCCTTCCTGGAGTTCCTCCCCTCCCTTCCCCTCCTCTTCCCTTCTCTTCCTTCTGGCATCCCAGGAAGAGGGGAGGCCAGGGCAGTGGCTCTCGCTGACCTTCATCTCTGAGTCACAGTTTTCTCTTCCCCAGGTTTTAATGGTGGCCTCCAGCCACAGAAAATTGGTGAGTCCTCCTGGGCTCCCCCATGTCGGGCAGAAGCTAGCATCTCCCTCATGCCTGAGTCAGTCTGTCTGTCCGCATCCCCCGTCTATGAGCTGGTCACCTGGCCCTCCTGATGCTGTCCCTGTTCCACTAGCCTGTCCCTAGCTCCTCTCCAATCTCTGTCCTGCAGGTGTTGGTTATGGGAATGCTGTCCTGGGAGCCAGGGTCTTCCCCGAGGCCCACCCACAGCCAGGTATCTGGGGAGCAGGGGTGGGGGTAGGAGAGTTGGGCTTAGAGCCCCAGCCTGGCCTCTGACACCCTCTTTCCTCCTCCAGAGTTCCCTGGGGCCAGAGGTTTTAGGAATGGTGAGTCAGACCCAGGGGACAAAGTGCAGTGGGGTTGGGGAGACAACAGCCCAGGGGCTAGGCGGGAATGACCAGAGTCTCTTGCAGGAGATGAGGCAGAAGCTCTGGTGTACCCCAAAGCAGGAGCTCCAGCCCCTGAAGGAAATGGTAAGAAATGAGCCTTCAGGGAGCAGAGCCAAGTCCAACAGGGGCCAGGGGATCCCAGCTCCTGTGGGCAATGGTGCCCATGCCAGCTTTCCTCCCCACAGTGCAGGCCCGGGTGCTGTGGGACTCTCGCTGGCCCACCCTTCAGGCCTGGGGGGCTGGCTTGAAGCCTGGATATCAGGCTGGAGGTGAATATGCTGAGGCCAGGAGTCAGCCAGGTAATGGGATGCCTGGATGAGTGTGTTGGAGCCATTAGAGGTGGCTTGAGGGAACTGGGCCCTGGGCCCAGGTCTACCCACAGCCCCACAGAGATGGAAGGTACAGCCCTCTTGGTGGAGGGGATAGAGTGAGTGGAAAGAGGCCAGGAGGGCATAGGCAGGAAGGAGCAGGAAGGAACTGGGTTGGAGGAGAGGCCAGCAGAGCCCAGGACCCTGAGAGCCAGCCCGGACACTGGACCAAGAAGGGGAGGTGATGGAGCTGGGCCATCAGGGACTCAGTTCTCCACACTCTGTCCCTCTCCCCACGGTCCTCTGAGAAGCTGAGGCAGAGCTGAGCCCTGGGTCCTCCGGAGAGGGGGGGTCTCCCAGAGCCTGGGTTGAAGCTTGGGTGGACGGAAGCTCTCTGGTGACCCAAGTGCCCCTGATCTGTCCGTCTGTGCTGTAGGGGGCCCTGAGGTGAAGAGAGGCAGCAACGGCCAGCTGGGGAATGGCTACGGAGGTGAGAGGGAGGTGCAGTGGCCAAGCCGCCTGCCCAAAGGCCCCCCATGGTCACCCCTCCAGCCGCACTGGGGGACACCCAGCCATTGGGAAGGATAGCAGATTCTGCCACCTGTAGGTGGCTACTGAGTGACTGACCCCAGAAGCTCAGATCCCTGGGAGGGGAGGAGGGGCAAGGCCTCACCAGGGCCCCACCCCTCCCTAGCCTGGCTCTATCTCTTCCCAGGCCACTGCCCTCTGGGGAAATGCTGAGCACTGCAGTGCCCCTGCGGGTCCTGAGGGCCTCTGCCTCACACCTTAGCCTGCCCAGCAATGAAGACAGACCCTCGGGCCTGGAGTCCGGTGCCTCCTGGCCGTCGACCTCCTCCGTGCTAGCACCACAAACACGCTTCCCTGCTTGCCTCTGCGTGCCATGCAAGGGGCTTGCTGACCAGGGTGGGAGTGGCATGGGCCTGCAGCCACTGCCCAGTACCTCATTCATTCATTCGACAAACATCAATGAGGCCATGTGCCAGGGACCATGTTCCCAATAGGAGAAACCATGAGAAGCAAACAGACTCCATCGACGCCTGCCCTCAGGGAGGGCATCACTTGGTCACCGCCTAGTGGGGGAACCACATCCAAGTTAGGGGACTTATGCATGGAAAAGAACACTTCATTCTTTGCGTTTTAATTTATAATCGATTTGTTAAAGTTGTTAGATAAAAATCTCATTTTCCTTAAGCCTTTATAGTGGCCTTCCAGATATGGTATTGACTAATAATTTGGAAAATTATAAAATTCACTTTCACATTTTTTGATGAATGATCATTAGATTATAAATTTCACAGCTTGGCCAGGCATGGTAGGTCACACCTGTAATCCCAGTATTTTGGGAGGTTGAGGTAGGAGGATTGCTTGAGCCTACAATTTTAAGACCAGCCTAGGCAATATAAAAAATAAATAAGTAAATCAAAACAAATATGAATTTCACAGCTTGACTTTTCCCTAAATATTTTGCATGCCTTAAATGCATGCCCCATCTCTATAAAAAATAAATAAGTAGGCCGGGCGCGGTGGCTCACGCCTGTAATCCCAGCACTTTGGGAGGCCAAGGTGGGCGGATCACGAGGTCAGGAGATCAAAACCATCCTGGCTAATACGGTGAAATCCCGTCTCTACTAAAAATACAAAAAATTAGCGGGCATGTGAAGCGCCTACAGTCAACTTCAGGAAGAGAGAGGTGCAAAACAAAGAGAATCGCTATGTTTCCGGAAAGGAAAGCCTTGCAGTGAGCCAAGATAGCGCCATTGCACGCCAGCCTGGGCGACAGCATGAGACTCCATCTCAAAAATAAATAAATAAATAAATAAATAAATAAATAAATAAATAAATAAATACAAATATTAATTTCACAGCTCAACTTTTCCCTAAATATTTTGCATGCCTTAAATGCCTGATTAACAAAATACCCTTAGACATCTCAAATAACAATTAGAAACATAATCATTTCGACTCTTGATTCCTTTTTTTTTTTTTTTTTTTTTTGGAGACAGAGTCTTCACTCTGTAAGCCCATTTGAGCTAGATGCATTGGTGCAAAATCTGGGCTCACTGCAGCTCATGCCTGGGTTCAGGTGATTCTCCTGCCTCCAGCCTCCCAGGCAGCTGGGACAGTAGTGTGCCACCATGCAGCTAATATTTTTTGTATTTTGAAGTAGAGACAGGTTTCACCATGTTAGCCAAGATGGTCTCGATCTCCTGACCTTGTATGATCTGCCGCCTCGGCCTCCCAAAGTGCTGGGATTACAGGCAGCCAGGCACAGCCCCAATGATTCTGTTGATTCTCTTAATGGAGCTGAGCACAGATCCAAAATCAACATTTTCCTAAGCACTGACGGGGCTCTTGGAAATGAATAAATCAGACATTTAGTATATCAGATTACTGAATTCTTTTATTTATTTATTTATTTATTTATTTTGGACACAGGGTCTCACTCTGTGTCCCAGGCTGGAATGCAGTAGTGTGATCATGGCTCACTGCAGTCTCAACCTCCTGGGAGAGTCAAGCACCCTTCCACCTCGGCCTTCCGAGTAACTGGGATCTCCAGCATGTACCACCACACTCAGCTAAATTTTTCTATTTTTAGTAGAGTCGGGATCTCACTATGTTGCTCAGACTGGTCTCAAACTCCTGGGCTCAAGCAATCCTCCTGCCTCGGCTCCCAAAGTGCTGGGATTACAGGTGTGAGCCACCATGACCAAATGAACTCTTTCAAACATCTTAAAAAGCCAGTTACTAATCCTGGATCAGTGTAAGAGCTACAGGACAGCTTAATTTTTCATCTCATGATTACAAATTTACGAACAGTAAATGCAGAGGCAAGGCAAGGTCCAGAGTGGAGGCTGTGCAATTAGAAATCGACCCACAATGGCCAGGCCCAGTGGCACGCGCCTGTAATCCAGGCCCCAGGAGGCTGGTGGGCAGATCCTGAGTCCGGAGATGAGACCATCTGCCTGGGGCGAGCACAAGTCTCTACTGAAAATACAAAAATTAGCTGGGTGTGGTGGTGGGTGCCTGTGGTCCCAGTATTCCCAGGAGAGCTGGGCAGGAGAATGGTGCTTGCAGTGGCGGAGATCCTCCACTGCACTCAGCCTGGAGTGACAGTGAGACTCTGTATCAAAAAAAAGAAAGAAATTGACCCTGATACTGAACTTTGAGAGCTCAGGCCTGGCCAATCCCAGAACTTTTTTTTTTTTTTTTTTTTTTTTCCAGGGCTAAATCTCATTCCTTCATCCATCCTTCCCTCCATCTTCCCCTCTTCATTTCCTGTCCCTCTTTCCATTCCACTGTTTCTTGTCTGTTCTATCCACAAACTTCATTCTTCTTCTTCCATACACCTCTACCTCTGAATTCAAAATTCTCCCTCCAGCCTCCCAATACTTCAAGACCAGAGTGCATACTACCATGCCAACTGTCATCCCAGAACTTTTACTTTCTTCTTCTCTTTTCTCTCTTTCTTTCCTCTCTTTCCTCTCTTTTCTCTCTCTCTCTCTTTCTGTCTTTCTTTTCTTTCTTTCTTTTGAGACAGGGTCTCTTGATCATAGCTCACTACAGTCCCAATCTCCCAGGCAGGCTCAAGTGATCCTCCTGCCTTGGGCCCCTGAGTTGCTGGGACCATAAACACATGCCAACAGGCTCAGCTAATTTTTTAAATTTTTAGTAGAGACAAAGTCTCACTATGTTACCCAGGCTGATCTCAAACTCTAGCTCGAGTGATCCTCCCACCCAGACCTCCCAAAGAGCTGGGATTACAGGTGTGAGCCACTGTACCTGGCTAAATCTTTACGCTCTGAGTTGAGCCCTTCCAAATCCAAACCTCTTCTTGCAAGCTGGTTCACTGATGGGATCTGGCATTCCTATCTGGCACCTAGCTCTTCTTTTCTTAGTCCGATTTATGATAATGGTATTTGGGTGTAGACCAAAGACTTATCTCAGTATGCACAAGGTTTTGGGTTGATCAACATTCAGGAGATTCTGTAAATAGTACTGGAATTCCAGCCTGATTTTTCTTGACTACTTCATCTGATTTGCTCTATTGGAGAATCATAGACTTTTGCTTTTTCACAGAATTACTGATTCTTTAAAAATATTCAGCTGGGCTCAGTGGCTCATGCCTGTAAACCCAGCACTTTGGGAGGCCAAGGCAGGCAGATCACCTCAGGTCAGGAGTTCGAGACCAGCCTGGCCAACATAGAGAAACCCCATCTCTCCTAAAAATACAAAAATTTACCAGGAGTGGTGGCAAATGCCTGTAGTCTCAGCTACTCGGGAGGCTGAGGCAAGAGAACTGCTTGAACCCGGGAGGGAGAGGTTGCAGGGAGCCGAGGTCTCGCCACTGCACTCCAGCCTGGGTGACAGAGGGAGACTCCGTCTCACAAATAAATAAAAATAAAAAATAAAAAAATAAAAATATTCAAACAATCTTGTCTTTCTCTGCACAGCATCGAGTAAACCACATTCCAAGGTTTTTCTCTTTACTGTAGAATAGGATTAGGAGCCAACATCTGCTCAGTGGCCACTGACCAGACTCTCAGGGCAGTGGATGATATCCCTTAACACCAAGAAACACTGTTGTAATATTGTTTTAATTGTTCTTATAAACGTCTCCACCAGGTGCAGTGGCTCACGCCTGTAATCCCAGCACTTTGGGAGGCTGAGGCAGGAGGATTGCTTGAGCCCAGGAGTTCGAGAGACTCCCATCTCTTTTTTTTTTTTTTTTTTTTTGAGATGGAGTCTCACTCTGTAGCCTAGGCTGGAGTGGCACAATCTCGGCTCACTGCAACCTCTAATTTTTGTATTTTTAGTAGAGACAAGGGTTCACCATGTTGGTCAGGCTGGTCTTGAACTCCTGACCTCGTGATCTGCCCGCCTCGGCCTCTCAAAGTACTGTGATTATAGGCGTGAGCCACCGCGCCTGGCGACTCCTATCTCCCCAAATAAAAAAATTAGCCTGGCAGGGTGGCGCATGCCTGTAGTCTTACTTGGGAGGCTGAGGTGAGAGGATTACTTGAGCCCAGAAAGTCGAGGCTGCAGTGAGCCATGATGGCGATACGCACTCCAGCCTGGGTGAAAAAGCAAGATCCTGTCTCAAAAAGAAAAAGTTTCTATATTCCAATTTTGAATAGATTGACCATTTTATCCTTTTTGTTCTGAGCTACCAGATTCTCACCCATCTATCATTTACAATCGTTCTTAGGAACTTGAACACAAACACTTAAGTATATTATCACCAAACTTTGCTTTTGAATTGTGATACCGTTTTATCTTTCTTAAAAGATAACTGAATGGAAATCTGTGTACCATGACCCATCCACACAGGATCCTCATACCTGAGTTGCAATGGGTAAATAGCAACGAGAGGACAATCTCACACTCCAAATTGGTGGCGTCGCGGGGCGGGCGCGGTAGGTCATGCCTGGAATCCCAGCACTTTGGAAGACAGGCCGGCGGATCGCTTGAGCCTTGGAGCTCGAGATCAGCCTGAGCAACATGGTGAGACTCCATCTCTACACAAAATATAATAATTAGGCCGGGCTCGGAGGCTCACGCCTGTAATCCCAACACTTTGGAAGGCCGAGGCGGGTGCATCACCTGAGGACATGAGGTCAGGAGTTCGAGACCAGCCTGGCCAACACGGAGAAACCCCATCTCTACTAAAAGCACAAAAATTAACCGGGCGTGGTGGCGGGCGCCCATAATCCCATCTACTCAGGAGACTGAGGCAGGAGACTCGTTTGAACCCAGGAGGCGGAGGTTGCAGCTGAGATTGCGCCAATGCACTCCAGCCTGGGGGATAGAGCGAGACTCCATCTAAAAGTATAATAATTAGCCGGTGTGGTGGCGCGCGCCTGTAATCCCAGCTACTTGGGGAGGCTGAGGCAGGAGAACTGCTTTAGTCCGGGAGGTCGAGGCTTCACTGAGCCGTGACCGCATCACTGCACTTAGCCTGGGCGCCAGAGTGAAACTCAGTCCCCAAAAAAGCCACCTAAAAATCAAACAAAAAAACCAAATCATTGAGCCGAGGCGCCTCGGGATCGCAGCGAATCTGCAAACCCTCAGGCCAAGTGGGGGCGCTCACTGCGCGTGTGCAGCGCCTGGTCTCCAGGCTAGTTGAGGGCGGGGAGCAGCTGCGATACCTGGGACACAGCAATTGGCTGGGACCAGGAGAGGGCGGGAAGAACTTGGAGGAACGCGCTGATACCTCTGATTGGCTGCCAAGGGTAGCCCTTGCCAGCTGCCGGGACGGAACCGTAGGCCGCTAGCGCACTGGTCCCTGGTTGGTTGGAGCGCGGCGGCGGGCGTCTGCCATTGGCCGGGCCGGTCGGAGCGAGGCGCGTGGCCACCTCCGGAGGTACGAGGTCACGGCGGGCGGCACGCTGGGGAGCCTTGAGGTGGCGGCCGCAGCCAAGCTGGCGGAGCGACTGTCCCGCTCCAGCTCGCACCCGCGGCTCGCCCGCGCCCGCGCCCACTCGCGACTGGGCCGGGCCCGCTCTACGCTGCCGCCAACCCCGCTACCCGCGCCGTCTCTGCCGCACCCGCCGTTGCCCGGCCTGCCGCCCGGCCTGAGCCCCGGGCCGTCGCCGCCCTCCATGCTCGCCCTGGCTGAGCTGCCGCCGCTTCCCGCGCTTCCGCTGCGGCCCGAGCCGCTGCTACCCTGGGGCCCCAGCGCGTACCTGGCGCTACCGGAGCTCCCGCCCGAAGCCTGCGCACCCGCCCCGCCCCCCGCCGCTCTAGCACTGCAGGACCTGCCGCGCCTACCTGCGCCCGCGCCACCGCCCGCGCACCTGCCGCTGCCTCCGCTGCCCGAGGCCGCCGTCGCCGCCGTCCCCGGGCCCGTGGGCGCGCGCGGCCTCCCGCCCCTGGTCTCCGAGCCGCCCCCACAGCCGCTGCCTCCGCTGCCAGCGCGACCCTCTCCTTTCAGCCTACTGGCGCCCCCCGCGACCCGCGACATGTGGCCGCTGCCCGCCTTCCCTTCGCCCCCGCCGCTGCATTTTTTCCTGTCGCCACCCTTCTGACCCGGCCCCTCCCGCGGCGGGTGAGTAGGCAGCCCCCGACAGGGCCAGTGCCCCTAGCCACCTTCCCCGAGCATGGATTCAGAGGACGGGGGTTAGAGCCCAGTTTGGGGAAGAGAGAAGTGGAATCGGAAGCAGCCCAGGTTTGGCAGAGACAGAAGCGAGACTTTCTCTACCAAATAGAAAATAGACTCGTCTAAAGATTCGGGTCTTTCTTCCATTTTCCCCTCTAGCCCTCCAGCGGGCCTCTTGCTCGGTTATTTGAGAATGTAACCCATCCGCTGAGCTGATAACCTGGTTAGTGATCAGAGCAGCGGGCGGGGCCCACAGCACATGTCCAAGGGCATGGGGATCAAGGGTATAAAAACAAAAGTTGAAAGTGCTGGCCGGGCGCGGTGGCTCAAGCCTGTAATCCCAGCACTTTGGGAGGCCGAGATGGGCGGATCACGAGGTCAGGAGATCGAGACCATCCTGGCTGACATGGTGAAACCCCGTCTCTACTAAAAGTACAAAAAACCAGCCGGGCGAGGTGGCGGGCGCCTGTAGTCCCAGCTAATCGGGAGGCTGAGGTAGGAGAATGGCGTAAACCCAGGAGGCGGAGCTTGTAGTGAGCCGAGTGGGCGCCACTGCACTCCAGCCTGGGCGACAGAGCAAAGACTCCGTCTCAAAAAAAGAAAAGAAAAAAAAAAAAAAAGAAAGTGCTTTATATCCAAATATTTCATTTCTCTTATAAATAAAGGGTCTGGATGCCATGGTTAAGGCCATCCTCAGTGTATGGCTCTTCAAAATTCTGATACTGTCTCAAAAGTCTTTTTTTTTTTGAGACGGAGTTTCGTTCTTGTTGCCCAGGCTGGAGTGCAATGGCACTTTCCGCCTCCTGGGTTCGAGCGATTCTCCTGCCTCAGCCTCCCGAGTAGCTGAGTTTACAGGCATGCGCCACCACGCCCAGCTAATTTTCTATTTTTAGTAGAGACAGGTTTCTCCATGTTGGTCAGGCTAGTCTGGAACCCCAGACCTCAGGTGATCCGCCCACCTCGGCCTCCCAAAGTGCTGGGATTACAGGCGTAAGCCACCATGTTCGGCCTCTCAAAAGTCTTCAGAAGTCAAATTTTCAACTTGACAGATCCAGGGGTCGGGCTGGCTGTGCGCACCAGGGAAGCAGCGGTGTGGATCGATACTGGACCTGAGGGTCACATGCAAAGGCTGTGAATCATCCCCAGGGGACAGGAGAGCTTCCCCCACCCCAACCCGCGCTGGGCCCTGAGAGGAAGCTCCTGTTCTTTCCAGCTTTGCCTGCACCCCACCCGCCAGTTTCTGTGCAGCCTCTACAACTTAATAAAGTTCTCTTTGTTCCCTAGGTGGCCTGAGCTCAGGTAATCAGGCAGAAGTTCTATCTCAGTGGGCTCCGCTCCAGCAGCCCAGGACTGGTATCAGGAAGCCAACCTTGACCCTAGGGGACCTCAGAGAGCCCGAGACCCACCACCAAGAAGGGCAGTGTACTAGTTCTTTGTGACTGCAGTAACAAATTTATACACATTGAGTGACTTCAAACAACAGAAATTTATTCTTTACAGTTGTGGAGGCTAGAAGTCAAAAATCAAGGTGTGGGCAGGACCCTGTTCCCATCACAGGTGCTAGGGGAGGATGCCTCCTGCCTCTCCCAGCTCCTGCTGGCTCCAGGCCCTCTGTGGCTTGTGGCTGCATCACAGGAGTTCCTGCCTCCGTCTTCACATGGCCGCCTTCCCGTGTCTGTCTCCAATCTCCCTCTGTTTTTATCTTGTAAGAGGTTGGATTGTCGTTGAATGTAGGACCTGCCTGAAATCTAGGATAACCTCATTTTGATATCCTTAGTTTAATTACATGTGCAAAGGCCCTTTTATCAAGTGAGGTCGCATTCACAGATTCCAGGGCTTAGTGGGTGGAGGTATCGTTTTGCGTGCCCCCATCCAATCCGGACAGGTAGTGTCCTCTCCCCTGTGGGGCTGGCCTATCTTTCCAGCTGTCTTCCCAGAAAGTAATTTTTTTTTTTTTTTTTTGAGACGGAATCTTGCTCTGTCCCCCAGGCTGGAGTGCAGTGGCACGATCTCGTCTCACTGCAAACTCCCTCTCCCGGGTTCACGCCATTCTCATGCCTCAACCTCATGATTAGCTGGGACTATAGGCACTCGCCGCCACGCCCGGCTCATTGTTTTGTATTTTTTAAATAGAGATGGGGTTTCACCGTGTTAGCCAGGACGGTCTAGATCTCCTGACCTCATGATCCACCCGCCTCGGCCTCCCAAAGTGCTGGGATTACAGGCGGCCTCCCAAAGTGCTGGGATTACAGGCGTGAGTCACCGCACCCGCCGAACACGATGTGTTTTAAATCTGTCTTGCTGACCTGGAGCCTTGGGTGCCTTTGGGTAGGAGCTGATGGCACTAGTACCTTGATAAAGTTCTTACTGGCACCAGAAGAAAAGAGAATAAAGTGACTCCTTCCCCTTCTCTGACTTATGGCTAGGTGCCCATTCCCATTGGCTTGCCGCTCCCTAGCTCCCCGTACTTTATATTGTTGAGGCCTCCTCTCTCAGCTAAGAAACAGGAAGTACACGGACGGATGTGTATTCTTAAAGACAGCATTAGCCATGGGGCCCCCACCCTCAAAAGGGTGGGAGCCACAACTGCTGCTGGTTGAAACTGACAATTTCTACTGATAATAAAGTTAATTGTTACCCAGTCAATGGAGTCTGCCCAGGTTTACAAGTGAAACCTCCATTATGCTTCTGACAAAATATGCTTGCCTTGAGTCAATACCTACTTCGATCCCCAAGGCACTAGCTCAGGGATGTGCCAGGGTTGAAGCAGAACTGTCCTCTCTCTGCTTTACAGCCAGGAGGCACCTGAGGTTTGGGCAGCTGTGACTTGCCCAGGGATCCCTGGGGTGGGGCCCTCATGGGGTTCTGGGAGTCCAGCCCGCTGCCTCCTGCAAGTGGGGAGCAAAGGGCACGTCCCTTGCCAGGGACGCGGCAGTGAGAGTGAGCCAGCAGGTGGAGGGGGCCTCCTCCGTAATCAGATCCAGATGCAGTTCTCTGCAGAGGTTTTCCTGTACTGGCAGCCTCGAATAATTTGGGAAAAGGAGGAACGGGGTGGTGCTTGGGAGGCCCAGAAGGAGAGGTCCTGCCCGGCTGCCTGTCGGGAAAAAGGTTCAGGAGGCTCTCTCAGCCCACCCAGGGGGCTGGCTCCAAAGTCAGGGTCTGGGTTGGTGTCAGGCGTGTCCTGCTCCCTGCTGTGCACTTGGTCAGGTTTGCTCAGCTCCCTGAGCTTGTTCCTGTCTGTGAAGGTGGGCAGTGAACCCGTGAGGGTGACGGCCATACCACCGAGATTTAGCTGCACCTTTTGGTCTGGGAGCCAGGGGACCGGCTTCTCTACCTGTAAGATCAGGGTCTCAGCTCCTCCAGGCGCAGTGGGTGACTCTGCCCTTGGGGTTCTTAGTGTGCAGTCCCCACACCCACCCCCGCACCATTCCTGCCTCATGATAGCTCCTGGTAACTTAGTTCCCTTTCTTGGTCGTTGGGCCCCACTTCCCCCTCTTTTTTTTTTTTTTTTTTTTTTTTTTTGTTGAGGCGGAGTCTTCACTCTGTCGCCCAGGCTGGAGTGCAGTGGCACCATCTCGGCTCACTGCAAGCTCCGTCTCCCGGGTTCGCGCCATTCTCCTGCCTCAGCCTCCCGAGTAGCTGGGACTACAGGCGCCCGCCACCGCGCCCGGCTAATTTTTTGTATTTCAGTAGAGACGGGGTTTCACCGTGTTAGCCAGGATGGTCTCGATCTCCTGACCTCGTGATCCGCCCGCCTCGGCCTCCCAAAGTGCAGGGATTACAGGCGTGAGCCACCGCGCCCGGCCCACTTCCCCCTCTTAAGAGCCGCGGGTTAACCCACTTCAACCCTATCCAAGCTGATCCCTGGTTTCTTCTGCCCACCTGAGTCTCCCTGCCCCTCTTTCCTCCTAGACGGAACAAAAACAAGGTCCATTTTGTCGCTCCAGGAAGGGGCTGGTGGAGGGCCGACTTCCTTTCCTCCCAGGGTAGTACAGTGGGGAAGGTTCCCCTCCCCCACCTCTTTCCCCCGACCTGGCGGATGGGGGAGGGGACTTCGCTGGATGTGTTAAAGTGCCATTGAGATGGTAACTACACCAGGGGGCTCCCACTTCTCCATATCAATGGCATTCCGGCCCTTGAAGTCTCGGATTCAGCCCCAACCTTAACCCTTCCGTTCCCAAGATCCAACTGAATCCAGGTGCACGGGGGCCTAGGAGAGGGTCTGGGACCTCCCCAACCCAGGCCTAGAGAGGGCTGAGGACAACAGGTGAATTGCTGCCCATGTGTCCTGGGAATCCTCCCACCGTGGGCAGGTCCCCAACCACCCTCTTCCAGCCTCTCCTAGGCTCCGAGATGTTTCCCCACTTTTACTCTCCCCAAGGGGCTTGGAGAGATACTTTGTTTTATCTTAGAGACCTGGAGTGGGAGTCGGGGTGGGAGGAGGCTGAAGCCACACCAGGCCACTGTGAAGGCAAGTCCAGCGGGTTGGTCCCTGAGGTGGGGGTGTGTGTGTCCACTGAGCAGCCGCCACACACGCAGCTGGCTAGTCCCTGGAGTGTCGGCTTGCTTTCCTCCTTGCTCCAATCTGGAGATGTTGGGTCAAAGAGGAATTGGAGTCTTAAAAACCTGGGGTTGGCTGGACGCGGTGGATCACACCTGTAATCTCAGCACTTTGGGAGGGCAAGGCAGGTGGATGATGAGGTCAGGAGTTCGAGACCAGCCTGGCCAATATGGTGAAACCCCGTATATCTAATAAAAATACAAAAATTAGCTGGGCATATTGGCGCATGCCTGTAGTTCTAGCTACTCGGGAGGCTGAGGCAGGAGAATCGTTTGAACCCAGGAGGCGGAGGTTGCGAGGTTGCAGTGAGCCAAGATCACGCCACTGCACTCCAGCCTGGGGGTTAGAGCGAGATTCCGTCTCAAAAAACAAAATAAAAAAACCTGGGGTTGCTGAGCAAGTGTGGCGGCGCTCGCCTGTAATCCTAGCACTTCGGGAGGCTGAGGCGGGCAGATACCTGAGGTCAGGAGTTCAAGACCAGCCTAACATGGTGAAACCCTGTCTCTACTAAATTAAAAAAAAAAAATAACTGACTGTGGTGGCACATGCCTGTAATCTCAGCTACTTGGGAAGCTGAGGCAGGAGAATAGCTTGAACCCGGGAGACAGAGGTTGCAGTGAGCCGAGATTGTGCCATTGCACTCCAGCCTGGTCAACAAAAGCGAAACTCACGTCTCAAAAAACAAAAACAAAAAAACCCTGGGATCCTCTTATGCCCTTTCCAGGCACAATGCTCACCGGATGTGTGCAGCCCGCCACTGGGCTACAACGTAAGGGTTTAGAGCTGCCTGTGGAACCGCAGGGCCCGACGGCAAGTGGACCAGCTGTCCCGGTTTCCCTGGGATGCAGGACCCAATATTCAAACTGGGAATGTCCCTCGAAAAAGTGAGATGAGCCGATCACCTTAGGCCCTAGGAAGAGGAGGATTGGTTCTGGCCTGGGGAAGAGAATAGCCCCTAGGATGGGGCTGCAGGGTGGGGGCCTTCCAGAGAGCCAGGCTTGCTGCTGCCTCCTGACAGCTGCCCAAACCTGTGCGACTGGATTCCTGGAGGCCCCTGGAAGGCTGCGAGGGAGCCCACTGACCGGCTTGCCTCCGTCTGCAATTCTTCGCTCTCCCCACCCCCACCCTGTGAAATCCAAGCCCCGGGGGCTGGATGAGCTAGACAAACCCACCACAAGATTCCCTGAGTCCATCGACGGCCATTTTCCAGCCCCTATCATCAGCCCCCATTCTCCAGACTCTGTGGGGCCACCAGGTCAGCCCCTCATACCGGAAGAGCCCCCCTCAGTGGAAAGGGGTGGTGAAGAGGAGGTGAGGCTTCTGTTTACCTTACAGACCAGCTGATTGGCGCTGGCCTCAGTCTCTGTGTTTGCAGAGGAGGATCTTAAGTTGTTTTGGGTCAAGGCCCCTTTGCAAATCTGAAGGAAAGTATAAATCTCTCTTCCAAAAGTATCATTTTTTTTTTTTTTAAATAGAAACAGGGTCTCACCTAGGATGGACTGCGGTGGCATAATCATAGCTCACTACTCCTGGGCTCAAGAGACCCTGCCACCTCAGCCTCCTGAGTAGCTGGGACTACAGACAGGAACCACCTCACTCAGCTAATTTTTGTATTTTGTTTGTTTGTTTTAGAAATGGGGTCTCACTATGTTGCCCAGGCTGGTCTCAAGCTCCTGGCCTTAAGCAATCCTCCCACCTTGGCCTCTTAAGCGCTGGGATTACAGGTGTGAGCCTCAGTGCCCGGACCCAAAAGATGCTAAAACCTTTCACAGAAGTGATGCTCATACTCCTGGATTTGAACCCTGAACGCTCCTTGAGGTTGGAGCCCTTTATACATAATGTCCCACCGAATAGGTGAGGGGCACTGAGCAGGGGCGTGCCTGGCCACTGGCTCCCTGAAGGCAGTGCCGTGAAGTGGTGCAGCCACCAGATGTGTGTGGTGGGCACCCCAGCCCTGCCCACACTGGCCAGTGGGCTCCAGCACACCCTAGCCCTCCCAGCACCAGGCGGGTGAGAGGCAGTCCCAGGTGAGGGCCCACTCTGAGGATCCTCTGTACCTCCCTGGAAAGTGTGTGAATGGAGGGAATCTTCCTCACATCGCCTTTTCTTTTTCTTTTTCTTTTCTTTTTTTTTTTTTTTTTTTTTTTGAGACAGAGTCTCCCACTGTCACCTGGGCTGGAGTGCAGTGGTGCGATCTCGGCTCACTGCAACCTCTGCCTCCTGGGTTCAAGCAATTCTTCTGCCTCAGCCTCCCAAGTAGCTGAGATTACAGGCGCCCGCCACCACGGCCAGCTAATTTTTTTTTCCGAGACAGAATCTCACTGTGTCGCCAGGCTGGAGTGGAGTGGTGCGATCTTGGCTCACTGCAACCTCCGCCTCCTGGGTTCAAGTGATTCTTCTGCCTCAGCCTCCAGAGTAGCGAGTAGCTGGGACTACAGGCTCGTGCCACCGTGCCCAGCTAACTTTTGTATTTTTAGTAGAGACAGGGTTTCACCATGTTGGCCAGTATGGTCTCGATCTCTTGACCTCCTGATCTGCCTGCCTCGGCCTTTCAAAGTGCTGGGATACCTAATTTTTTTGTATTTTTAGTACAGATGGGGTTCACCATGTTGGCTAGGCTGCTCTCAAACTCCTGCCCTGGTAACTCACCCGCCTTGGCCTCCCAAAGCGCTGGGATTACAGGCGTGAGTCACCGCACCCGGCCGTCACACCCCCTTTTCAGACAACAATCTTCAGAGGTTCTTAGCACCCGGGCAGGAGCTTGAGGGAGTTCATGAATGCTCCCCCACAAATGAGGGGCACATTTTTGTGGGTGCTTTTTCTGTGAGTCCCATGGGGTTTCTCAAGTGGGTCTTTGACCAAAGGAGGTTAAGGACCTTGACCTTCCATGATCTGTCCCAGATAGGGGTCAGGATTTGAGCTTCGGTCACTGGGACTCCCAGGCTGTCCCCGTGAGTGGAATCACAGGCTCTGAGGGAGTTTTTCCAGAGGAAAGGATTTCCTGCACACTGGAAGGCAGGTCTTGGGGACACTTGAGTCCCCGGACTTAACTCCCGTGCCCACCTCTGGGGTGTCTTGTCCCGGGAGGCCTGACTGGCCACTCACTCACCCACTCATGGAAGATAACTGGATCCTGGGCTGCGCCTCACCCTGGGTTCCAGCCCAAGCCCCTCCCACCTCCATCCCCCTTCCTGAGGGTCCCCCAACTTCACAACAGGCCCCTTATCCTCTGGCCTCTGGAGACCTTAGGCAGCTCAGCTCAACCTTGGTTTCAGCAGCGGGGATGGCAAGAGCGCACCTGAGCTGAGGTTGAAGCGGGGGTAGTTTTCTAGGCCGTTGCCAGGGCGATGCCACCTGAGCTGGGCGCCAGGCACCTGTCGTCCGGGGAACAGTACGGGCGGGGCTCTTCCCCTGGGAGCTAGCAGGGCCACTGGGCTGAGACGGGGGATGGATCAGATTCCTGAGAGTCCCAGGCAGGTGGGGGTGTGCGATACTCGGGGAGCTGGGGCATGTTTGCATCACGAAACTGGGCTGGGGGAGAGCAGAGGCGGCTGGGAGGGGCTGTGGGAGGAGGCGGCTCAGGAAGGCAGGCCAACGCCCCCTGTGTGTGTTTCTGTCCTGAGCCTGTTACTTTTTTGGCCCCCAATCCCTCTCTTCTTCCTCAGCTTGTCCTCCATCTTCCCCTCCTTTACCTTTGGTTCCCACATGCACAGATGCTGTGGATGCTTTTCCTCCCCTGTCGCCACTCAGTCGCGGCGTCCCCCACTGACCCCCCGGGCCCCTCATCCACCTGCTGCCATGAATCCCCAGCCCCGCACCCTCCCCATGGCTCAGGTCTCCCCTATCCTGGCCTCCCTGCACTTCACTCTGCTCCTCCCCTACCTGGGCCTTAAAACCCCGCCTGCAGCTGAGAGCCTGCAGAGTCCTCAGGTGGCACTGTCAGAGTTGCTTGGTGGGAACCTGTGCCAGCCCGCAGGGGACGCAGATGTCCTCAGCCTGGCAGTGCATCCAGAGGGCCCGTGTGAGCTCAGCCCAGGTGTGACAGCAGGGTGGCAAGAGCAGCAGCACCCTCACGGCATTCGATGGGCGGAGGCCCCTCAACGTGACACCCACCACTCAGCTGAGTGGGACCAGGAGTCTGCTTTGTACTCTGCAAGGACCAGAGACACCTGCAAGAGGCACGGAGAGGAGGAGCCTTTCAAGAGGTTCACAGAACTGAGGACTGGCCTGGCCTGGGGACACCAACAAGCCTTCCCCTCCTGCTGGGCACAGAGACGCCCATCCAGCACACCAGACACACCCTTTGAGTCACCTAGGCTGCCTGGGGCTGAGAAGACCTAACCGAGGGGCCAGATGGCTTCGACTGGCTTAGAACTGCTGGGCATGACCCTGGCTGTGCTGGGCTGGCTGGGGACCCTGGTGTCCTGTGCCCTGCCCCTGTGGAAGGTGACCGCCTTCATCGGCAACAGCATCGTAGTGGCCCAGGTGGTGTGGGAGGGGCTGTGGATGTCCTGCGTGGTGCAGAGCACGGGCCAGATGCAGTGCAAGGTGTACGACTCGCTGCTGGCGCTGCCACAGGACCTGCAGGCTGCACGTGCCCTCTGTGTCATCGCCCTCCTACTGGCCCTGCTTGGCCTCCTGTTGGCCATCACAGGTGCCCAGTGTACCACATGTGTGGAGGATGAAGGTGCCAAGGCCCGTATCATGCTCACCGCGGGAGTCATCCTCCTCCTTGCTGGCATCCTGGTGCTCATCCCTGTGTGCTGGACGGCGCACGCCATCATCCAGGACTTCTACAACCCCCTGGTGGCTGAGGCCCTCAAGCGGGAGCTGGGAGCCTCCCTCTACCTGGGCTGGGCGGCAGCCGCACTGCTTATGCTGGGCGGGGGGCTCCTCTGCTGCACGTGCCCCCCGCCCCAGGTCGAGCGGCCCCGTGGACCGAGGCTGGGCTACTCCATCCCCTCCCGCTCAGGCGCGTCTGGACTGGACAAGAGGGACTACGTGTGAGGCAGAGGCTTCCCCTGGGAGCCCGCTGCTCCCCACTGCTCCGCACCTTCCACCTTGGCCTGGTGACCAGATGCCCTGCTCCACCACAACCTCCTTCCCCAGGAAAACCCACTTTCCAAAAACCCAAGCTATACCTGGCCGCAGGGCTGGGTCAGCTGGCCTGGCTGAGCTCTTCTCAATGGGGTCCCCTTTGATGTTCTCCCCCAAGCTGGGCAGCCCAGAGGTGTTGGGCACCCTGGCCTGCCCCCGCCTCCCCAGTAGTTGTTTCCTTCCATTGCCCAGGATACTGGCTGGCCTTCCTTCTCTTCTGAGCCCTCCCCTGTCCCAGGAACCCTGACCTCACCGAAAGGGCAGCAGCTCATTGGCTCCAAAACCAAGGAGCAGACCATGCCCTCCCAACCCTGGAGTTGGCAGGGAGGGCCTGCCCATCACCTCCCCTCCCCAACACCCCCACCCGCGAGTTGGAAATAAAGAGCATTTGTAACTGGGCTCCCTCTAATCTGTGTGCCGCCACTAGGGCTGGGCAGGGACAGCCAGGTAGCCTCCCTTGGTGGCTGTCAGGCCAAGGTCTGGCTCCAGGTTCTGCCTGGTAGGTATGCTCACTCAAGCCACGGGCAGAGGAGATCATGACTCACTTATGCCCACCTCTTCCCCTAGCCAGGGTGGGCACTCAGTAACCCCCTGCAACACCAAACGCACTAACAAAACATGCTTTATTTGGTAAAAATGTGAGTGTAAAGGGGCGGGCAGGGCAGAAGGGTGCAGTGTTGGAGGTGGAGGTGGGGGTCTACATAGCTGGGACCTGGCCCCGGGGGTGGACGTCCTATCAGGATGGAAGAGCCAGAGGTCAGAAGTTCCGGGGGTGGGCAGTCCTTTGTTAACAGATCACTTGCTTTTCCAGGGGGTGATGAGAGGAGCTCCAGAGGCCCAAGTAGGATGGGGGTTAGCTGTCCAGTGACGTCTAGGGAAGCCCAGCCCCCAGCAGCAGCAGGAACTCTTGGGGACAGTCTGTCTTGTTGCAAAGGCCAGCACAGCAAGCAGCCCCCACGTTAGTTCCACAGCTCGACTGGCTTCTAAGATGGGCATGTCAAGATCCAAAATCTCAAAGCATCCCCTCTTTGGCTCCATCATCCAAGGGTGAGAAACAGCAGAGCCTAAGTGGGAGTCTGAGCTATCTTCTTGGTTCACTTTTCAAACGAATTTTAAATACCCTCAGTCAAAAGAAAAACAGCAGAAGGCAGAAACAAAAGATACCAACCTATCCCAAAGCTGTTGGACTTCTGGATGGCTCTAGTGCCAGCGGAGCCCCCATTCCCCTCCACGTCAGACGTAATTCTTAGTGGGGTACTCAGAGGGCCCCCGAGAGATGACAGGGGCAGATGTCGAGTAGCGGGCCATGTAATGGCTTGGGCCCCGGGACACCCCTGAGGGGCATGTGCAGCACAGCAGCCCCCCACCCAGCAACAAAAGGCCTGAGGCTGCCCAGCCCAAGTAGAGGGAGGCCCCCAGCTCCCGCTTTTGGGCCTCAGCCACCAGGGGGTTATAGAAGTCCCGGATGATGGCATGCGCCGTCCAGCACACGGGGATTAGCGTCAGGACCCCTGAGATGACAAAGACAATCCCAGAGGTGAGCACCAGGCGGGCCTTGGAATCCTTCTCCTCCACACAGGTGGTACACTTCGCCCCAGCAAGGTAGACCAGCAAGCCGAACAGGGCCACAAGGAGGGCAATGACACAGAGGGCACGTGCAGCCTGCAGGTCCTGCGGCAGTGCCAGCAGTGAGTCGTACACCTTGCACTGCATCTGGCCGGTGCTCTGCACCACGCAGGACATCCACAAGCCCTCCCACACCACCTGGGCCACCACGATGCTGTTGCCGATGAAAGCGGTCACTTTCCACATGGGCAGGGCGCAGGAAACCAGGCCATTCACCCAGCCCAGCAGTGTCAGGACGACTCCCAGGATCTGCATTCCGGCAGAGGCCATGGCGAGGTTGAAGGAGCTGCACTGTATTTGGGACAGAAGCACAGCAAGGTGAGGCCTGGCAGGCCCAGACCTCAGGCCACATGTGGACAGGACACTAGGGGCATACACCATGGAAAGTGGTCATCACATCCCGGAACTCGGTCAAGACATGCTCCCTGAGCCTCACTTCTCATGGGCAAAATGAACACTTAATGCTTTAGCATTTATTATTCTTTCTAGTTATGTGACAGGCACTGGCTCATAACAGTGAATGTGCAAGCAGCCCTGCCCTGGCTATTCTGAGTGCAAATGAAAAATAACAGGATGAAACCTATGCAATGACAGTCCAAGGCCAGAGCCAGTGATCAGGCTGCAAGGCAGCAAAAAGCAGGATGAGAAGACAGTGTGATTTCCAAGCAGTCTCCGTGTAGAATGGTTCAGTTCTAGCCCTGAGTTTAAGGCTCAAAACTCGTCCATTTCTTTTTGTTGTTGTTGTTTGAGACAAGGAGTCTCACTCAGTGGCCCAGGCTAGAGTGCAGTGGTGTAATCTCGGCTCACTGCAACCTGTGCCTCCCAGGTTCAAGTGATTCTCCTGCCTCAGCCTCCCAAGTAGCTGCGATTACAGCTGCACACAACCACGCCCGGATAATTTTTTTTTTTTTTTTTTTCTTTTTGAGAGGGAGTCTCGCTCTGTCGCCCAGGCTGGAGTGCAGTGGTGCGATCTCGGCTCACTGCAAGCTCCTCCTTCTGGGTTCACATCATTCTCCTGCCTCAGCCTCCCGAGTAGCTGGGACTACAGGCGCCTGACACCATGCCCAGCTAATTTTTTGTATTTTTAGTAGAGACGGGGTTTCACTGTGTTAGCCAGGATGGTCTCGATCTCCTGACCTCGTGATCTGCCCGCCTCGGCCTCCCAAAGTCCTGGGATTGCAGGCATGAGCCACCGCACCTGGCCTTAATTTTTGTATTTTTAGTAGAGATGGGGTTTCAACAAGTTGGCCAGGCTGGTCTTGAATTCGTGACCTCAGGTGATCCGCCCGCCTCAGCCTCCCAAAGTTCAGGGATTACAGGTGTGAGCCATCGCACCGGACCAAAACTTGTTAATTTCAACACTAAGATTGAAGATCCCAAGCTTCCTCCCACCACCCAACATTCCTCACAACTTGGTTCCACACCCCAGGCTGGCAGACACCAGGGGCAGGAGAGATGAAGAAAAACATCATTAATCCTCCACCTAAAAGCAGTTCCTTCCCCAAAGTCACTCAATGACTCCCTGGTCCCACCCTTCTGACCTCCCCTAGGGGCTGGAGAGCATAGCCTCAAAACTTGAGGGCCTTTTCCTGTGAATTCTAGACCAAATGCTGTGCTAGATTCCCCTCGACAGCAGTTCTCCCACCACCACCTGGCCTGCACCTGTGTCCCCTCATATCCCAGGCAGTGTTGGAGGGGACCATCTCTGACCAGGGCCTCCCACTGCTGGGGCCTCCCACTGCCCAGAGTTCTTCCATTGTACAGCTTGGACCTAAACTTATCCCGGCAGGCAGTGGCCGGAGGGCAGGCTCTACTCATTAGCCGGGGGTCCCAGGCCTGGGCAGAGCAGGCCACCTTGGGGAGACTGGCTGGGGCAGGCTGCCCCAACGCCCAGGTCCGGCCGTTAGGCCTCTGGCCGAGCTAGGGTCGGGGCCACGCTGGTCTAGGCGCCCCAAGCCTCTCCCTTGTGAGTGTGCCCCTGCCCCTTTCTTTTCCATGCACTGCAGGCCCGACTCTGTCCGAGGGCGCCCGGGCCCACCCGACCACTCCAGCCTGGGAGCCGCTCGCCCAGGAAGGGTTCTATAGCTGCAGTGGCCGCAAGGTCTGCTCCCCTAAGCGAGGGGGAAGGGGGAGGGGAGCCCCGCCCCGAAAGGCAAGATAGGTGGGGGAGGGGCGCTCGGAGTTTCGGTGTCTTTGTCCCTGGGGAGGGGGGAGGGGCGTTTAACCCTTGGGAGCCTCGAAGGACTCGATCACCTCGGCGTCTTGGGCGCAGACCGCCCGACCCCCTGAGGGACTCGCGCATCCAGGTGGCCGCAGCCCGAGTTCGCACGCACCCCTACCCACGCCGCCAGCACCCTGCACCCGGCCCCAAGAGGCGTCTCTCCAACACTCACACTTGCCCGGGACTCACCTGCGAAGACAATAAGGGAAATTCCTAGGCCGAGTGTCGGGACAGGGCGGAGGCGAGGGTCTTAAAGAAGCGGTGACGTCACTGGACCACCGCCCCGGAGGAGGGGCAGAGACCCTGTACCCGACGGCAGCGGGCGTGCGAATCCCAGGCTTGTCAGAGGGGGGCGCTGGAGGCTGAGGTAGCTGCCAGACTCACCCAGGGTGAGGGCGCCAGGCTTAGGGGAGGACAGAGCTTGAGTCTCCGCTTTGCCACTTAAGCAGCGCGATGACATGGGGAACTCACCTAACCTACCCGAGCCTTCGTTTCCTACTCCGTAAAATGGAGATAAGTCTGCATTTTATTTTTTTTTATTTTTATTTTTATTTATTTTATTTTTTTTTTTTGAGACGGAGTCTCGCTGTGTCGCCCAGGCTGGAGTGCAGTGGCCGGATCTCAGCTCACTGCAAGCTCTGCTTCCCGGGGTCACGCCATTCTCCTGCCTCAGCCTCCCGAGTAGCTGGGACTACAGGCGCCCGCCACTTCGCCCGGCTAGTTTTCTGTATTTTTTAGTAGAGACGGGGTTTCACCTTGTTAGCCAGGATGGTCTCGATCTCCTGACCTCGTGATCCGCCCGTCTCGGCCTCCCAAAGTGCTGGGATTACAGGCTTGAGCCACCGCGCCCGGCCAAGTCTGCATTTTATTATGTAACTACGTCCTAAGTTACAAATTACAGGGCAAACTATTGGTATTATTTTAGAGAAATATTTTCACTGTGTCACCCAGGCTGGAGTGCAGTGGTGCGATCACGGCTCACTGCAGCCTCGACCTTCCGGGCTCAAGCGATCCTCCCGCTTCAGCCTCCTGAGTAGCTCGGACTACAGGCGGCACACGCCACCGCGCCCAGCTAATTTATGTTTTGTACAGACAGGGTCTTGCTATATTGCCCAGGCGTCTCGAACTCTGGGGCTCAAGCGATCCGCCCACCTTGGCCTTGCACTGCGCTGGGATTACCGGCTTGAGCCACCGCGCCCGGCCAGATAATATTATTTTTATGTTGTTATGATTTTTTTTGTTGTTGTTTGTAAAGAGTCTAGCTCTGTCGCCCAGGCTGGAGTGCAGTGGCGCGATCTCCGCTCGCTGCAAGCTCCGCCTTCCGGGTTCACGCCATTCTCCTGCCTCAGCCTCCCAAGTAGCTGGGACTATAGGCGCCCACCACCATGCCTGACTAATTTTTTGTATTTTTAGTAGAGATGGGGTTTCACCATGTTAGCCAGGATGGTCTCGATCTCCTGACCTCTGATCCGCCCGCCTCAGCCTCCCAAAGTGCTGGGATTACAGGCCTGAAACACAGCGCCCGGCCTGTTTTGATTTTTTGAGATGGGGGCCCTTTCTGTCGCCCAGTCTGGAGTGAAATGGCGCTATCTCAGCTGACTGCAACCTCCGTCTCCCGGGTTCCAGCAATTCTTCTGCCTCAGTCTCCCAAGTAGCTGAGATTACAGGTGCCCACCAGCACGCCCAGCTAATTTCTTTCTTTTTTTATTTTTAGTTTTAGTAAAGACGGGGTTTCACCATGTTGGCCAGGCTGGTCTCGAACTCCTGACCTCAGGTTTAATTGTTATACCCCCAGGGGCCTTAAGAAAGCTGCAGTGGCCAGGCTAGTCTGGGCAACATAGTGAGACCCTGGTCGCTACAAAAAATACAAAAATTAGTCGTGTGTGCTGGCGCAGTGCCTGTGGTCCCTACTTGGGAGGCTGAGGTGGGAGACTCGAGCCCAGAGAGCCGTGATCGTACCACTGCACTCCAGGCTGAACAAGAGGAAGACGCGATCTCAAGGGGAGGAAAAAAAAAGGAAGCTGCAGTGATCTCTGCATGGATTGTTCATGTGTCTGATTTTATTTATTTATTTATTTATTTATTTATTTATTTATTTATTTGAGAAGGACTCTCACTCTATCGTCCAGGCTGGAGTGTAGTGGCGCCATCTCGGCTCACTGCAACTTCCGCCTCCCGGGTTCAAGCGATTCTCCTGCCTCAGCCTCCTGAGTAACTAGGATTACAGGCGCGCGTTGCCACGCCCGGCTAATTTTTGTATTTTGAGTAGAGACGGCGTTTCATCACGTTGGTCAGGCTGCTCTCGAACTCCTGACCTCCTAATCCGCCTGCCTCAGCCTCCCAAATTGATGGGATTAAAGGCGTGAGCCACCGCGCCCGGCCGTACATGTCTGATTTCTATATGAGATGCCGAAGAGAGCACTCGTGTCTGATTTTTTATTTCCCCACCCCACGCGCGCTGGACTAGATCACCTGCTGGGCAAGGGAGGGGTCTGCGTCCCTGCGGGGTCCTGGCAGCTCCCGCACCAGAACTTTGTTGAATGAATGACTGAACTGAGCGGGCCCCGCGGGGCGGGGCGTCCCGCAGCCAAACTCAAGGCGGGCGGAGGCGAGAGCTCCGCCCCGGAAGGCGGGGGCGGGGGCGGGGCGGCGGCCGTGGGTCCCTGCCGGCCGGCTGCGGGCGCAGACAGCGGCGGGCGCGGGACGTGCACTATGGCTCGGGGTTCGCTGCGCCGGTTGCTGCGGCTCCTCGTGCTGGGGCTCTGGCTGGCGTTGCTGCGCTCCGTGGCTGGGGAGCAAGCGCCAGGTACGCGGGACTTGGGGGTCGGAGAACCCCGATCCGGGGCTCGGGAGCCGGATTGGGTGCCTGGAGAACAGCGCGGAACTGGGGGAACAGGCGGATGTGGGTATCTGGGTTCAGGTGGCCTTCTAACAGCTCGCTCCCGGCTGTGGGAACTTCCATCACTCTCCAAGTTTCATTCACAATCCGGGCCTCAGTTTCTCCCACCGTCCAATTGGGGTTGGGGTGGGTTCTTCGGTTCCGAAAGTCCGAAAGTACTTGGAAGTGGAGAGAGAAAGTAAGTGAGGGCGGGATGTTTAGTCTAGGAAGGGGCACGCCCCCAGCCTGGTCAGTACAGGGTCTAACTAGCCCCAGTGACCGACGAGTTGGGGAGGCCGTCGAGAGGTACTAGGGTCTGTGCCCTCTATACCATGTGGGGTGCCCCCTTCCATCCGGTGACTTCAGTGCCCAGCTATGCGGGGGGAGGGACCGGGGTCGGGCCCGGTGCCCAGGAGTGAGTCACCCGCCGGCGGCAGGGGGGTTGTGGGGACCTGACCCCCCCCACCCCCAGCGTCCCGCGCTACGCCCTCCCTCCTGGAGCTGCCGTGTCCCGGTCGGGCCGTGCGGTCACCTGTGAGGAATGCGCGGGGAGGGCGCCAGTGACTCACGTTATTCGAGCCGGCCGACCCTGACCTCAGACCCCAGAATAGCCGAGTCCCGCCCCCAGCCTCTGACCCGAGGCCCCCTCCCCAGGCACCGCCCCCTGCTCCCGCGGCAGTTCCTGGAGCGCGGACCTGGACAAGTGCATGGACTGCGCGTCTTGCAGGGCGCGACCGCACAGCGACTTCTGCCTGGGCTGTGAGTGGGGGGCAGGGCCAGTGGCCAGCGGACCCCAGACTGGGAGAGAGGGTGGCTGGTGCGGAGAGGGTGGCCGAGAGCTTTGCATCGGGGAAGTCAATCGGGAGAAGGTGGGAGTTGGAAGGTGGCCCGGGTCAGGGAGGAGGCCACGGTTGGGAGAAGGCTGAAGGCTCAGTCTTAGGGGGCGGGGCTGGCCTGGAGAGGGGCGAGGTCTGACTCCGAGTCCCGCCCCCAGGCGCTGCGGCACCTCCTGCCCCCTTCCGGCTGCTTTGGCCCATCCTTGGGGGCGCTCTGAGTCTGACCTTCGTGCTGGGGCTGCTTTCTGGCTTTCTGGTCTGGAGACGATGCCGCAGGAGAGAGAAGTTCACCAGTAAGTGCGCCCTGGCCTGCCCAGCCCTGTCAGCACTCGACTTTTTCTCTGCCCCTGACGACCCCACCTCTTATCTTGCAGCCCCCATAGAGGAGACCGGCGGAGAGGGCTGCCCAGCTGTGGCGCTGATCCAGTGACAATGTGCCCCCTGCCAGCCGGGGCTCGCCCACTCATCATTCATTCATCCATTCTAGAGCCAGTCTCTGCCTCCCAGACGCGGCAGGAGCCAAGCTCCTCCAACCACAAGGGGGGTGGGGGGCGGTGAATCACCTCTGAGGCCTGGGCCCAGGGTTCAGGGGAACCTTCCAAGGTGTCTGGTTGCCCTGCCTCTGGCCCCAGAACAGAAAGGGAGCCTCACGCTGGCTCACACAAAACAGCTGACACTGACTAAGGAACTGCAGCATTTGCACAGGGGGGGGGGTGTCCTCCTTCCTAGAGGCCCTGGGGGCCAGGCTGACTTGGGGGGCAGACTTGACACTAGGCGCCACTCACTCAGATGTCCTGAAATTCCACCATGGGGGTCACCCTGGGGGGTTAGGGACCTATTTTTAACACTAGGGGGCTGGCCCACTAGGAGGGCTGGCCCTAAGATACCGACCCCCCCAACTCCCTAAAGAGGGGAGGAGATATTTATTTTGGGGAGAGTTTGGAGGGGAGGGAGAATTTATTAATAAAAGAATCTTTAACTTTAAATGGTTTGGAGAGACAGTGATCCCCGACTGACTCCCCTGAGCTGGAGGGAGGGAGTGAGTCAGCCAGCCGCGGGGGCGGGGGTGAGGCTCTGACTCACACATTCTCAATGCCTGGAACTCAGCCGGCCAGGACCTGGCTGGCCCTAACAGTTTTCCAGGGAAGATCTTGAGGAGAAAGCCCAGCATCCCGCACCTCTCCCCTCTCCACCATCCCCCAAAGCCCCAGGTTCTAGACTGAAGCCTTCCTTTGCTCAGCAATCTTTATTCAGTTCTTCTTGGGGGTGGGATGCCTCCCTTCCCATGCTCCCACCCCTCCCATCCCAGAGCTCCGTTGGGCTCAGTGTCCTCTGTTGAGGGAAGGTCTTGGTGCCCAGATGCCTGGTCTGCAGGAGAGGGAGGAACCTTGTCCCTTTGCAGGAGTCGCTGGTCTCTTTTGTGGGGAAGAAGGAAGGTGGGAGGGGCAGTCCACCAGCACTCAGAGCTCCGTTATGTCTCCAGCTGGGGTTGCAGGGTAGGGGGGACTGGGGGTGTCCCCCAGCCTCAGCAGACGAAGGGCCTCGGGGATGAGGCTGCCAGGGTAGCGCCAGAGAAGCAGCTCAGAGCAAGGGCTTCTAGAAGAAGAAATGACTGTCAGGGCATGGGGCTAAGGCTGGCCTAGCTGAGCACCTCCCACCAGGTCCAGGTCCCCAGGGACTCCTGGGTTCCCAGCACTTTCCAAAGAGCCAAGATGAGAAACAACCCAGAGGTCAGCTAGAGCTAAAAATGGCACGATGAGGCAGGGCCTGAGGTCAGCTGCGAGGACCGCCTGTGATTCTGCAGAAGGCCTGGCCAGTGGAGGAGCCTACCTGAGTGGGGGCAGGGCTTGGGGGAAGGCCATGGGGGGGCTGCAGTAGGGGTGGTCATTGTGCAGGCTGAGTTGAGAGAAGTGGGTGGCCATGTTCTCCTCAGACAGAAACTGCTTGCGCAGAGGCTCCCTGGGGAGAGATGGGAGAGAGGCAGGCTGGGATATTGAGACAGGAGGCAGCCTGTTGGGGACCAGAGGTGACAGAGCTCTCGTTGGGAGTCCCTCCCTACCCCCAAACTCACTGCTCCTCCTCCAGGCGCCGCTTGGTGCTCATGGGCACAGCTCCTCGGAGAGGGGAGCTGGGAAAAAAAGAGAGCCTGGTGCACCCCACCCTCTTGGCTCCTTCCCAAGGATATGCCCGCCTGAGCCTGCAGCATCAGCCAGGAGCCCCAAGCCCATTACTGTCTCAGCTGGTGCTGGTCCCCCCTCTCCTGGGCCATCCAGCAGCGTACTTCGGAAGTCTGGACCCTGAACTGCAGCCCCAGTACCATCTCAGCTCACGCCTAAGCCCCGCCGATTCGCCCCACCCCGTGTTCATCCTGCAGACCAGCCCTGAGCACCCAGCCAAAGCTCCTGCGGCCCTTGGTCAGGCCCACCCTGGTCCCCCACACGCACCTGGCGTCCAGGCCCCGAGTCACCCCCAAGGCGGCCCGCGGGAGGCGCTGGGCCCCACCCTGGGGGCCTCGCTCCAAGGGCTGCTGAAGGATCATTGGGTTTTGGGGTCCTGCGGGTGGGATCTGGGTGACAGGGGAGGAGTCTCTGAGGGCGTGGCCCAGCGAGGATGGGCGTGGCTTTAGGCGGGCACAGCGGCGAGGTTCTGCGCGGGCGCGGAAGAAGGGCGGCGCGTGGCGGAAGGCAGGCTTGCTCCTCGGGGTGGGGGAGGGTATCCGGCTTAGCGGGGCTGCGGTGGACACCACTTCTTAATGTCGGGGGTCTTCGCGGCGCTCACCTCGGCTCCTGGGGTTCAGGACGGTACGCAGCAGCCACCTTCGCGCCGAAGGCAGTAGGGCGCCACGGAGAGGAACCGCTGTAGGCACGTAAGGCCTCGTGAAGTTGCGTCGCACGCGGAGCACTCTGGGACTTGTAGTTCTGGAGATGGAGCGAGCTGTGCCGCTCGCGGTACCGCTGGGTCAGGTGAGACGGACGTGGTGCGCGTTGCCTTCTGGGATTTGTAGTCCATTCATGGCTGGGACGGGGCGGGCAGGGAATTGTGCCCTTTGAGTCCTATTTTGCCTGGGCTATTTGTGGAACTCAGACGCTGACCGGGGGCGGGAGAGTAACCCAGAAGTGCCTCAGGGGCTTAGCACGGTCAGTGGGGATTATAAAATCCGGTTTTCTATGTTTGGGGTAGTGGGCCCCTTTTTTTTAATTTTCTAGTTCCTGCAAAGCACTTTTTTTTTTTTTTGAGACGGAGTCTCACTCTGTCAACTAGGCTAGAGTGCAGTGGCACGATCTCAGCTCACTGCAACACCGCCTCCCTGGGTTCAAGTTGCCTGCCTCCAGTTTCCTGAGTAGCTGGGACTGGTGATGTGCCACCATGCCCAGCTAATTTTGTGTTTTTAGTAGAGACAGGGTTTCACCATGTTGACCAGGCTGGTCTCGAACTCCTGACCTCAGGTGATCCTCCCGCCTCAGCCTCCCAAAGTGCTGGGATTACAGGTGTGAGTCACCATGCCTGGCCACATTTTTTTTTTTTTTTGAGATGAAGTTTCACTCTTGTTGCCCAGGCTGGAGTGCAATGGCTCCATCTTGGTTCACCACAGCCTCCGCCTCCCAGATTCAAGCAGTTCTCCTGCCTCAGTCTCCCAAGTAGCTGAGATTACAGGCATGCGCCACCACTCCCAGCTCATTTTGTATTTTTAGTAGAGATGGGTTTCTCCATGTTGGTCAGGCTGGTCTGGAACTCCAGACCTCAGGTGATCCGCCCACCTCGGCCTCCCAAAGTGCTGGGATTACAGGCGTGAGCCACTGCGCCCGGCCCCACATTTTTAAATTTTTTGTTGAGACGGAGTCTCACTATTTTGACCAGGCTGCTCTCGAACTCCTGGCCTCCCCAAGCGGTGGATGACAGGCATGAGCCACCACACCTGGCTTCAGCACTGAGTGACAGCCCCATGGAAAGCTCTTGTCTATACACTAGCTCATCTAATTGTGATGGAATCTTCTGTGAGCTCCACTTGACAGTTGAGGAAGCTGGTAGGAGAGTGCTGGGTGCTTGCTCAGAGGTCCCTGAGGCATCACCTCGACTCGCCCCTTCTTCAGTGTCTTCTTGGAGCCGCCCATGGGACTGCATGGGCAAGTGCTGGCTTGGGGCCGGGCCGCCTCAAAAGAGGGCTGAGAAGTCAGGACAGTGGGAGGCCTGGCAGGTGTTGGGGGAAGCAGGAAGGAGTCTGTGGATGGGAGGTTTCATACATCCCAGGCAGGCCTCATCCAGTTCTTCCCTGCAGACAGAGGTGTTCCAGGCCTTGCAGCGGCTCCATATGACCATCTTCTCCCAGAGTGTCTCACCGTGTGGGAAGTTTCTGGCGGCTGGCAACAATTATGGGCAGATTGCCATCTTCAGGTACCCTCTGCCGCTGTCCACCCATTAGCCCTGGCACTTGGCCCTCATGGGACGGATGCCCCTGTTTCTGACTCCTGGGTCCCCTCCGCTGTCCCCTGCAGCTTGTCCGCTGCTTTGAGCTCCGAAGCCAAAGAGGAAAGTAAGAAGCCGGTGGTGACTTTCCAAGGTGGGTATAGCTGTGGAGTCTGGCTTCGGGACTTTGGGTGGAATTGGTCAACTCAGTTCTGCATTTCTCTTTAGCCCATGATGGGCCTGTCTATAGCATGGTCTCCACCGATCGACATCTGCTTAGTGCTGGGGATGGGGAGGTGAAGGCCTGGCTTTGGGCGGAGATGCTCAAGAAGGTAAGGAGTTGAGCTCGGGAAAGGGCTGGGGTGCCGGGACCCAGAGAGAGCCTTTGAGGTCAACTGGTATTTTCCCTTTTGAAGGGGTGTAAGGAGCTGTGGCATCGTCAGCCTCCATACAGGTGAGCCAGGGCCACATGGATAGAGGGGGCATCGGGGTGAAGTGACTTCCTCACTGACCCTGCCTTTCCTTCCCCAGGACCAGCCTGGAAGTGCCCGAGATCAATGCTCTGCTGCTGGTCCCCAAGGTCTGAGCCCCATGTGACTGTTCTTGTCCAAACTTTGATCCTTCACCCTCTGCCTACCCTGATTTGACATTGACTTCCTGCCTCACCCTGCTCCCTCCACAGGAGAACTCCCTCATCCTGGCTGGGGGAGACTGTCAGTTGCACACTATGGACCTTGAAACTGGGACTTTCACGGTGAGCAGGGTCTTGGAGCCCTAGAGCAGGTCCAGGCCAGGGAGAGGCACTCTTCCTAGGTCTCCTCCTGACATCGCCCCTCTACATGCAGCGGGTCCTCCGGGGCCACACAGACTACATCCATTGCCTGGCACTGCGGGAAAGGAGCCCAGAGGTGCTGTCAGGTGGCGAGGACGGAGCTGTTCGACTTTGGGGTAAGGAGGTGGCTGGCTGGAGGGCAAGATGGCAGTGAAGGAGGCTGAGGTGAATGGGGCACCACTCACAGTTCTTTCCCCGCAGACCTGCGCACAGCCAAGGAGGTCCAGACGATCGAGGTCTATAAGCACGAGGTGAGGGTCTGTCCATGGCCATTGTCCTCTTCCCCTCCCGCTCCTTGAATTCTGCATGTCTTCACCTCTTTCCCTCCCCCGCCGCCCAGGAGTGTTCGAGGCCCCACAATGGGCGCTGGATCGGATGCTTGGCAACTGATTCCGACTGGATGGTGAGCTGGGCAGACTGTGGGATTGGATGGCAGCTCCGGGCCCTGTCCGCTGTGGGCCTGTAGTTCACAGCTGGGGACTCCCACCTTTCTGTCCAGGTCTGTGGAGGGGGCCCAGCCCTCACCCTCTGGCACCTCCGATCCTCCACACCTACCACTGTCTTCCCCATCCGGGCGCCACAGAAGCATGTCACCTTCTACCAGGACCTAGTGAGTCCCTCTCTCTCACTTCTGCCACCCCCACTGACTCTTCCCTTCAGTCGTGACCCCCGAGCACCTTCCCTGTCCTCTGCAGATTCTGTCGGCTGGCCAGGGCCGCTGTGTCAACCAGTGGCAGCTGAGCGGGGAGCTGAAGGCCCAGGTGCCTGGCTCCTCCCCAGGGCTGCTCAGCCTCAGCCTCAACCAGCAGCCCGCGGCGCCCGAGTGCAAGGTGGGTCTGGCAGGGGCCATGGGGTGGCTGGGAGGCAGGGGTGTGGGCAGGCCAGTCATGCCCCTCTTTCCTCCAGGTCCTGACAGCTGCAGGTAACAGCTGCCGGGTGGATGTCTTCACCAACCTGGGCTACCGGGCCTTCTCCCTGTCCTTCTGACCTCCGACGACACCCCCAGCCAGCCCAGGGTTTTAGAGTGTTTTTCATTTTCTTTTTTACAATAAAGTTTCAGGCTTTTTTTCTGTGCTCTTTCTTTCCACGAATGGAGGCCAAATCGGTGGAGTGATTTATATATTACTCTGTCCCATCTTGATACATAAATACCCAGCCCCATCCCTGCCCTAGAAAAGATAGACCTATATTGATTCGGAAAATAGCTCTGTTCACCTGCCCCTGCCACCCACCAGGGGCTCCTGCCCCACAAAGCTGGCCCCTGCTCCAGATGAGCCCCTGCTCCCGATGAGCCCTTGTCCAGCATCCTGGGGTGGGGAGGGCATCAGCTCCTTTTGGAAGACAATCCAGGCCCTGTCGCTTAATTGGCCAGAAGAGGAAAGTGAGCCCCTAAGCGGGCAAGGGCAGCCCCTGGGCCCAGCCGTCAGGTCCTTCGGAAGAGGTTGCTGAGAAAGCCACCGGCGGTCCCGGGGCCCAGGCGCAGAGAGAAGCGGGGCGCGGCACGGCGCGGGGTCGACGACGACGCGGCGGCGTTCAGTTCCTTCTGGCGCTGTGAGCGCAGCTGCTGCCCGATCACCACCTGCATGTCGTCCTGCGGGAGGCCGTGGTCGGCTCAGCACCGGTCCCGCCCCCTGCCCTCCTCCGCACACGGACCCGGCCCCTCACCTGCCAGGCCTCCAGCTCCTGCGTGAGCGCCACCTTCTGGCGGATGGCGCGCAGCAGCTCCCGGGACAGGGAGTCTCGCTCCAGCGAGACGCGGTTGAGCTCCAGGGACAGCTCCAGGGCCCTAGGCGGGGAGGGGCGGACGACGCGTTTGAGGGCGCTAGGGCTTCAGGGAGCCGGGGTGGCGGGGGAATTCTGGACCCGAACGGGAGGAGGGCTGCCAACACCTAGATCAAGGAGGTCAGTGGGCCCCTGGGTGGGAGTGGGGATCATTATAACCCGTATCAGAAGAGGAATCAGGAGCCCAGGAGGGCCCAGAGGGCGCTGGGGTGGTGGTGGATGGCTTGAGGCTTACTTGTTCACGGCCTCGTCCCGGTCTGAGAGGGCACTGTGCAGGGCCTCCCCAGGGTCTTCCTGCGCCCGCAGCTCCTTCTGCCTCTGCAGCTCTTCCCGCAGGGACTGCAGCTCTGCCTGCTGCAGCGAGATCTGTGAGCAGAGGAGGGGCCGTGCGGCAGATGAGCCAATGGGCCTTTCAGTCCCTGCTTCTCCCAGCAGCCCCGACTCTGGCTTTCCCCAGCCCTCCTCTGCCTGCGACAGACACCCCAGGCAGCTGTAGCCCTGTGCTGGAGACTCCAAGATGAGCCCTCTGAGACCCTCAGGCTGGTGCAGGGTGGGGTGGAGCAGGGCTAGTGGGAGTGGTATAACCCTGCAGGAGGGATGCAGGGAGAAGCATTGGAAGTGGAACTAAGCGGGGAGGTGCTGTCTAGGAAGTCTTCCTGGAGGAGGTGGCATGCAGGCTGGCTCTTGAAGTAAGTTTGTTGAGATGAAGACCGATCCAGGTATAGGGAGCTTAGTGGGCAAAGGCTGGGAAGTGGACATGGGAGACAGAAACTGACAGCTAGAGGGGCCCTGCATCCAGCACAGTGCCCTCTCCCCCACCTCATCTTGCAGCTTGGCCACTTCTGCCTCCTTCTCCTCCAGTATCTCCGCTGGGCTGAGGGATGTTCGCTTCTTGGGGGGCTCTAAGCTCTCTTCCGGAGGTGAAGGCTGGGGACTGGATGCCTCTCGGGTCTTTGGGGACCGGGTGGTTTGTGGGCCAAAGAAATGGGTTAGTGGTGTGGAGTCTATTAGGGAAAGGAGGAAAGGCAGAGCCTGCGACCCTCTCGATGGCACAGGTAAGGGGGCTGAGGGCCCACGAGCTCACCGGGGTGTCTCCGCGTGCTTCGGCGCTCTGGCCCTGGTCACCGTCCTCGAGGCTGTGGGCCAGTTCTGACTGCAACGAGGCACCCGACACGTCGGCGTCCTGGAGGCGTGACTCCTCCTCCAGTTCGGAGATGCGCCGCTGCAGCCTCCGCAGCGCGCTCAGCGCCTCCCCGGCCTCGGACCGTGCGCGTTCCAGCTGTGGACGGTCCCGCAGACGGAAGCGCAGGTGGTCAGCGGGACGCACCCAGCGCCGGCATCCCGCGGCAGGTCCACGCGGGGGCGCCGTGGAGGGCCCCGCACCCCATCGGCCCAGGCTGTTCCCGTTCCTGGATCGCTGGGCGCCTTGGGCCATGCACCTCCCTCAGCAGACACACAATTTCCTCGCCTATAAAGCAGGGCCCCACCTCGAAGAGCCCTATTCCCTCCCCTGCCCAGTCTACCTCCTCATTCACTAATTGTTTCATGCAGCATTTATCGGTGCTACTGAGGCTGCTTGTCCCACAGTAGCAAAAAGGGGCACTGGGATGTGAAGGCAGGCAAGCTGACCCCAAAGTGCAGACTCCTTTGATCTCTAACATCAGACCCCGCGTCCTCTTTTCATTTCTTTTTCTCCATCTCCATTGCCCAGCCATGGTCTAGGGGCTGTCATTCCTGGCCTGAGCTCTGGCATCAGCCCCTTCCCTGCCCTTTCAGCTGCCAGGCTCTGATGTATTCTAAGAGCATGCCTCCCCTGCTTAACAGCCTTCCGTGGCTCCCACTTGCCCATGGGCTAATGCCCATGCTCTTGTGGGCCAGCCTCTGGACCTCCCAGTGATCCAGCTCTGGCCTCATCTCCCAGAAAACCCTGAAGCCATTGCTAAGGGTCCAGGCAGTTGTATCCCCTAGCCCTGCAGGTCACCTCCAGGTTGTGCTCCCGCCTCTCCCGCCTCAGCAGCAGCAACTCCTCGTGGGTGGTCTGCAGTCGGCCCTGGCCCTTCTCCACCTCCTCACGCAGACCTCGGATCTGGGCCTCCAGGTCCTGCCGGCGGCTCTGCAGCATCTGGTTCTGGGGAAACGCCTGAGAGCTGGGGAGGGGGGCAGCCCCCTCCCAGCCCCCGGCCCGGCTTTTTTGTCTCAGACAATCCCCCAGCCCCAGCTGAAACTCACTTCCCCCTGCAGACTCTCCAGCCGCGTCCTCAGCTCTGCCCCAGCCAGTGCCTGAGCTTGGCACTGTCCCCGAAGGGTGTCCAGTTCCCTCTGAAGTTCCTGCTCAGTCTGGGAGGCCTGAGGAGGTGGAAAGGGGGGCAGAGGAGCCTCAGCACCATGCCCAATGCACCCACTCCCCACTGGGGACCAAGGCGTCCTCCTCCACCTTGTCCACCTGAGCCAGCTGCTGGCTGAGCCGCAGGTTCTGCTCGCTGAGCTCGCTGAGGGCCCGTGCCCGTTCTCGCCCACTGTCTTGCTGCTCCGAGCGCTGCTCCCCGAGCTGGGCCCGCAGGGCCTCCACGTCCCCCTCCAGCTCCACGGCCCTGGCCTCCCACTCGGCTCCTCGGGCTGCCAGGCCTCGCCGGAGCTCATGGTTCTCCTGCTGGAGCTGCTGTAGGGGCCAGGGCAGAGGGACAGAGGCAGAGAGGCACCGATGAGACTGGACAGGCACAGAGAGATGGGGATGGAGGGACAGACACCTAGGGAGAAAGCCTAAGGGGGCCTTGTGTCCAAGATAGACACAAAAGCAAGGGAGAATGAGGGGGGAACAATGAGCAAGACCCAGGGATTTAGAGGGAAGGTTCCGGGCAGACAGGACGCGTGGGCCCAGGGCAAGGGTGGGGATGGGGCTCTCTGATGACCACTCACCTCCAGATGTTGCCTGGGCTTCTGGACCCGAGGTCGCAAGCGCCGTTTTTGGCGCCTGAGTCTGGCAGAGTTCAAGCCCCGGCCCATGGCGGAACACACCTGCTGTGTCCCAGGGGCTCTGGAGGCCTGGACTCTGCCCAGCCCCCTCCCCAGCTCCTCCTAGCCAGTTCCCTCTAATTAACCCTGGTCAGCCTCGCCCCAGCCCCAAAACCTGTCTGACCAGCGGGGGAACGCCCTGGCACCCCCAGATGCCCAGCGTGGGGAAGCAGATGAGTCGGGGGTTAACCTCTGGCCCACTCTCTCTAGGCCCTCAAAGCGGGATGGGCTTGGACGAAGGTGACAATTGCCACAGCTACTGCAGTGACTGGCAGGTACCCTGCATTAGGGGTTTATCTGCATTACTTCATTTCATCCACTAGAGGGAGAATCACTAACGTCCTGGGTTTAGATGAAACTGAAGCTCATAGTTGCTAAGTGCCTTGCCTAAGGACACACAGTCATTTATTTTTGTTTTTATTATTTATTATTATTTTGTTGAGACAGATCTTCACTCTTTTGCCCAGGCTGGAGTGCAGTGGAACAATCTCGGCCCATGGCAATGTCCGCCTCCCAAGTTCAAGAGATCCTCCTGCCTCAGCCTCCCAAGTAGCTAAGATTACAGGTGTGCACCACCTTGCCTGGCAAATTTTTTTTGTTTTCTTAGTAGGGATGGGGTTTCACCACGTTGGCCAGGCTGGTCTTGAACTCCTGGTCTCAAACAATCCACCCTCCTGGGCCTCCCAAAGTGCTGGGATTACAGGCGTGAGCCACCATGCCCACACAATAACTTCACAAAGCAGGGATGCCAACTCAGGCAGCAGAACTTTTAACCAAATCCTGTAGGGACAATACAGCTTCAGGATTAAGCTGTCAGGTTCAAGGTCACATTGTCCTGGCTGATATTCGGCTCTGCTGATGCCTTGTGGCCTGGACACAATATCTCTAAGTCCATTCACCCACACTACTATCAATCCTCCCATATTTCCTGAGCTCCGCTTGTTCTGGGGTCTGCTGTCAGCGGCACATGAGACCACCAAGTTCACTGCTTCAAGTAGCTTAGAGTCCAGAGGGCATGGACACATGCCGGAGCCAGGTAATTTCAGGGGGACAGTAAGGGCTGCAAAGAGACGCAGGAAGTGATGGAGAGTAAGGAGTGGGGTGGGGGTGGAGGGTCCTTCAAGGAGGATGTCGTGTTTGAGTTGACTTCTGCAGGACAAGAAGAGCCACCAGAAAGAAGGCTAGGCATTAAGGGACAGCAAGTGCAAAGTTCCTGAGGGAACAAGCGTGAGTTCTTAGAGGAACTGAAAAGAGCCCTCATTGTCGGGGAGAGGGTGGATCGGCTGCCCTTCTTGGAGGAAGGGAGAAAGGGGTGGTGTTGCTGTGGTGAGGTCAGGGAGGAGCCCAGCTTGCCGGGACTTTTAGGCTCTGGGGAAGAGTTTCGGTTTCATTCTAAGTGTGAGGGGGAGATTCTGGTTGAGGAGTGAAATGATGTGATTTGCAGCTTTTGAAAATTCCGGGCTGTCCCTTAGAGAATGGGCTCCAGGGGTCAAAGGTGGAAGCTGGGGGCTGGGCGCAGTGGCTCATACCTATAATCCCAGCACTTTTGGAGGTTGAGGCAAGTGGATCAGCTGAGGTCAGGAAGTCGAGACCAGCCTGGCCAACATGGTAAAAACCCGTCTCTACTAAAAATACGAAAATTATCTGGGCTTGGTGGCACACACCTGTAATCCCAGCTACTCGGGAGGCTGAGGTGAAAGAATCACTTGAACCCAGGAAGCAGAGGTTGCAGTGAGCTGAGATCGCACCACTGCACTCCAGCCCGGGCAACAGAGTGAGACTCCATCTAAAAAATAATAATAATAAAAGAGCGGAAGCTGGGGACTCAGGAGCAGGTGGCTGGAGTGTCTGGGGCAGAGGTGATGGAGGCTGTGATCTGTGATCAGCTTGGAGGCTGCAGAGCCAACAAGTGGGTGGCTGGAGTCTAGTCTAGAAGAATCAAAAGGACTTGTGGATATTGGGGGGAATTTGTACATTCAAGAAAGTTTGAGCGCATTGACTCACACCTGTAATCCCAACACTTTGGGAGGCTGAGGCAGGTGGTTTGGTTGAGCCCGGGAGTTTGAGACCAGCCTGGGCAACATGGTGAGATCCCATCTCTACAACAAATGCAAAAATTAGCCAGGTATGGTGGTGCATGTGTGCCTGTAGTCCCAACTACTCAGGAGGCTGAGATGGGAGGATTGCTTGAGCTCATGAGGTTGAGGTTCCAGTGAGCTATGATTGCACCACTGCACTACAGCCTGGATGACAGAGGGAGCCCGTGTCTCGCCAAAAAAAAAAAAAAAAAAAAAAAAAAGGCCAAGGAGGTGCACAGGCCCTGGTCCTCAAGTGGGAAGGCAAGGATGGGGACAGCAGGTGATGTGGGCATGGAATCAAGTGTGTGGAATCAAGTGCCACTTGTGTTGAGATGCCCACTAGGTGGCCTGGTGGAGAGGGTTAGCTACCCAGGTCAGGCTCAGGGGAGTGGTTGGGGCCAGCGCAGCAGATGAAGGAGGGTGTTCAGGAGACCAGATGTGAGCCCCAGAGCAAGAATTTGGCCAAAAATAGAACCTGGGTAGAGGGAACTATTCCTGCCTCATTGGGCTGGGCAAGAATCAATGGAGAGTCATGGAAAGCACTCAGCCCAGTGCCAGGCAGGGTGTAGACACCCATGACTGTTGCCTGGTGTTCTGTGATACTGCTGAGGAGCTAGACACAAGATCCAGAGAGGGCCAGCAGCTGACCCAGGGTCACACAGCTGGACAAGGGTCTGAACCCAGTTTTTTATTTTTTATTTATTTTTTATTTTTTTTGAGATGGAGTCTCACTCTGTTACCCAGGCTGGAGAGCAGTGGCATGATCTTGGCTCATAGCGACCTCTGCCTCCCAGGTTCAAGTGATTCTCCTGCCTCAGTCTCCCAAGTAGCCGGGACTACAGGTACACCCCATCATGCCTGGCTAATTTTTTTTTGTATTTTTAGTAGAGATGGGGTTTCACCATGTTGGCCAGGCTGGTCTCGAACTCCTGACCTCAAGTGATCCAGCCACCTCAGCCTCCCAAAGTGCTGGGATTACAGGTGTGAGCCACCATGCCTGGCCTGAGAATTCACGCCTTTTTTCCTTTCCCTTCTCTTCCCTTCCTTTCTTTTTTTTCTTTCTTTTCTTTTCTTTTTTCTTTCTCCCTTTCTCCCTTTCTCCCTTCCTTCCTTCCTTCCTTCTTTTTTTTTTTTTCAGGATCTTACTCTGTCATCCAAGCTGTAGTGCAGTGGATCATAGCTTACTGCAGCCTCAAACTCTAAAATTCCTGGGATCAAGTGATCTCCCTGCCTCGGCCTCCTGAGTAGCTGAGACTACAGGTGCCACCACCACATCCAGCTAATTTTCTTATTTTTTGTAGAGACAGAGTCTCGCTATGTTGCCCAGGCTGATCTTGAACACTGGGCTAGTGATCTTCCTGCCTTGGCCTCCCAAAGTGCTGGGATTACAGTTGTGAGGTACTGTGCCCGGCACCCAGAGTTCCTGTTATTTACCACTAGGCAACACTGCCAGGGGGACTGGGCCCAGCTCTGATCTGTTCCAATGTCCTCCCCCTGCCCCGCTGTCCTCCCCGGCTCCTCTCTCCGTCCTTTGCCTGACTCCCTTCCCTTGTCTTCTCCAGGCCCACCCATCCTCCTCTGCCCACCCGGCCACCCACCCAGTCCAGTGCTAGCTCACTTCCTCACGCTCCAAGTGCTGGGCATTCAGCGTCTCCAGCTGCCGCCGCAGCTCCTCATTTCGCTCCAGAAGCATCTTGCCGAGCTCCGCCGCCAATAGCAGGTCTTTCTCCTTCTGCTGCAGCTGCAAGGCTAGGTCCTCGGGCTCCTCAGGCCCTGGGCCCCCTCCCAGGAATGAGTCCCTCCGCTCCAGCACAAAGGGGAAGAAGCCCTCGTCGCCGCTGGGAGAGGCGCTCCCCGAGAGCAGCCCCGACGGGAAGCTGGGCCCATCTGGAGAATTCATGTCACCTGCAGCATCTGCGGGGACAGGTGACTGCAGGACACTCTACTCTGCAGTCTGACAGGGGCTCACCCTCCGCCCAACACCTGGCCCGCCAGGAATTCTCCACCTGCTGCCAGCCTGCCAGGTCCTGCAGCCAGGGCTTCCTGAGCCACGAAGGGTTAATGACCTGTGTTTTGGCCACCCAGTTCCGTTAATGTCCCTGGGGTAAACTGAGGCAGCAAGGAGAAGGAAATGACCTGCCCAGCCTTTGGCCTCTGCTAGACAATCTCTGTCCCCAGGAAAGTTCATTCCAGTGCTCCAGGGCCACAGGCCACCTCCGCTCCCTGTCCCCTCTCTTCCCAGAACCCAGCAGTTTGGCTCCTAGCCCCTTGCCATCTGAGACAGTTCCCAGAACCCAGGTTCTCAGGGACTCAGCAGTTGGCGTTGAGCCCAGCCCCTTCTCCTCCCAGGAATGCAGGACCCTAAGACTTGGGAACTGAGGTGTCTTCGCCCCCAGGAATCTAGCTCCCTTCCCTACTAGAAGCCCGGATCCCGGCTGCTGACCTCCCAGCTCTCTGGCACTCATTCTCCTGTTACCTCCTGAGCAGGTGCTTTGACTCCACCCTCCAGACTCAGAGGTCCCCACCTCCAATGTCCCTCACCAAGGATTCCCACCTCAGTCCCCACTTTCCACAGGACTCAGGCATTCATGTCCCCACCCCTCCGGACTCAGGAGTCCTGACCCTCAACCCCCCAGTTTCCCAGGGCCCTGGCGTAGGGCCCAGGACAGGGCGAGGTAACAGGTTGTGCCGGCCGCCCGACTGCAGCGCGGCTCGGAGTTTCTGTTTACTTCCTGGCCCGCCCCTGGGGACGGGAGCCCCGCGCTCCCCTAAGGTTGCTCAGGGGTTGGGGTTCAGGGGCTCAGGTCAGAGGGCCCGACGCACCGGGCTTACCAGCCCCAGCCCTCAGGGCGGTCTCCACCCACAAGGTGCACACACCTGTGCTCCCCCTCCTCCTCTCGCCCGATGTCCATGTGCAGTCCTGCTCGCAGGACCTGAGTGTCACCGTGGTCCTAGCCCAGCCGCCCCTAGGCCGCTCCCGAGAATCTCCCTGACTTGGCCCTCGCTGGCCCCGCTCCCCCCACCCCCTCCACCCAAGAGACCCGGACATGGAAACCTCTCCCCTTACCCTTCCGCATTTAGCTGCCCAGGTGTTGGGGCCTCCAGCCCCCCGACCCCTGGCCCCAGGTGTCGGAAGCCCGGAGAAGGGGCTGGGCTCACCCCCGACGGCTGAGTTCCTGCCGGCGCCCCCGGTTCCCCGGCGATCTCGGTTCCCCTGCCCCCGCCCTGGTTCTCCAACCTTCTCTGCCGACGCGGCCGGACAAGTCCTTCCCCAACTCGAGGGGCCCGGCCCTCGGCGTCCCCCAGACTCTCACCCGAAGCCGCCGGGCTCCCTCCGAGGTTCCCGCGGTCTCCGGTCCCCTCTTCCGGAGGCGGCTCCAGGTGTGCGGCCCACACAGGTGAAGGGGCGGGGCCGCGGGAGAGGCCGGGGCGCTCCCTAGCTGCCTGAATGGCCGGGCGGGGTCGAGGGAGAGTCGCTTCCACCTGGGTGGGGGGCACTGGCCCATCCTGCTGTGGTTGCAAATGGCCCGGCCAGTTAACTGAGCACCTACTGTGTGCAGATCCCACATTGAGGTAGCCGCTGCTTCTTTGCCATCAGGACTGCCTTGCCCTGTGGGGGTAGGAACTCATTAGCAATGACAACAACATTGAATCTGACATCTTAAGCACCCGGCTAACTAAACTTTTTTAGTTTTTAGAGATGGGATCTTGCTCTGTCACCCAGGCTGGAGTGCAGTGGCACCATCACCGCAACCTCGTCCTCCCATGGTCAAGTGATCTTCCCACCACAGCCTCTCCAGTAACTGGGACTACAGGTACATGCCACCATGCCCGGCTAATTTTTGTACTTTTTGTAGGGGTGGGGTTTCACTATGTTGCCCAGGCTGGTCTCAAACTCCTGGATTCAAGTAATCCTCCCGCTTCAGCCTCCCAAAGTGCTGGGATTACAGGCATGAGCCACTGCTTCTGGCCAAGTAAACTCTTTTATAGGCATAACTTGTTGACCTTTTTTTTTTTTTTTTTTTTTTTGAGATGGAAATTTACTCTTCTTCCCCAGGCTGGAGTACAGTGGTGCCATCTCAGCTCACAGCAGCCTCCTCTCCTGGGTTCAAGTGATTCTCCTGCCTCAGCCTGACCAGTAGCCGGGACTACAGGTGTGCAACACTACGCCCAGCTAATTTTGTATTTTTAGTAGAAACAGGGTTTCAACGTGTTGGCCAGGCTGGTCTCAAACTCCTGATCTTGTGATCCACCCACCTGGGCCTCCCAAAGTGCTGGGATTACAGAGTGAGCCACCGCCCCGGCTCAACTTGTTGACTTTCTTTTTTTTTTTTTTTTTTTTTTGAGGCGGAGTCTGGCTCTGCCGCCCAGGTTGGAGTGCAGTGGCCGGATCTCAGCTCACTGCAAGCTCCGCCTCCTGGGTTCACGCCATTCTCCGGCCTCAGCCTCCCGAGTAGCTGGGACTACAGGCGCCCGCCACCTCGCCCGGCTAGTTTTTTGTATTTTTAGTAGAGACGGGGTTTCACCGTGTTAGCCAGGATGGTCTCGATCTCCTGACCTCGTGATCCGCCCATCTCGGCCTCCCAAAGTGCTGGGATTACAGGCTTGAGCCACCGCGCCCGGCCTGTTGACTTTCATGATGACCTGATGAGGAGGAACTGTTGTCATCCCCATCTTACAGATGAGGAAGCTAAGGCTCGGGGGCGGGGGGGGGGGGTCCTCCACCTTGTTTGGGGTCCCCGGTCAGAACTTGAAGGTGAACAGCACAAGTGTGGCTTTAGGGTCATGCTCTTTACTGATTCCCATGCCACAGACAAGGACACTGTAGCACAGGCAGTGAAAGTGACTTGCCCAGAGCCATGCCCGAGTCCGCATGGCTCCAGACCTGGTGCTCTCAGTTCCTGAGTTATGCAGAGCTGAGGACCATGCTGTTGTCTGGGACAGGGGCCTTGGTGTGGAGATGGGAAGGTCTGGGACTAGGGACCCAGGGTGGCTTGGGCAGCAGTGATGCCCCAGCCATGGCCTTGTCTTGTCACGATTTATCTCCAGACTCCAGGGCTCCCTGGGCCTCGTGACAGGGGCTCCTGGCCTGGAGAGCAGGTCAGATGGAAGGCTGGGAGCAGCGATGTGCTGGTAAGCATTTAACAACAGGCTCCCTGGTTAAAACAGAAGCCCTCGCTGGTTGCATTTGCCAATTTCCATGATGCAATACACGCTCCTTGGCTGACTTCAGCTACTCACCTGGCCTCACTGAGTTCGGAGGTAGAAGGGGCCGTGCACATCAGCTGTGGCTGGCCGGTGTCAGGTGGGTCCATGCACCTCTGGCTGGGGGTCAGGACCCCTGAGTCTTGGGGGACTGGGGGCTACTTACCTGGGTTCTAGAAAAATAGGAGGAGGGTGGGCACTGGGACTCCTGGCTTGTGGGAAAAGGGGAGCAAGGACTCCTTGGAGGGATGACTTAGGAACTGGGACTCCTGGGTCCTGGGGCTGGGACAGGGTTTTCTGCCAGCAGAGAGTAGGGGAGCTGATTTGTCTTAGACCCACATTGCCCAGCAAGGCTGCCACTTTCTCCCACTGCACCTGTGGGAGCAGCCTGGTAGCCTCTGGAGGGCTGAAGACATCCCAGCCTCCCCGAGTGCTGCTATGTGACCCTCTGGAAATATAAGCTCAGTGTCCCCTCCAAATGCCAGTCACCCTGGGCCCCACTCACACCCACACTTAGCACATCTTGAGCGTCTCCTGCCAGCCAGACTGAGCTCATCCCGGGATGAAGTGATCACAGCCCTACTTCCAGAAGGTTCATAGTTCACCTGGGCCATGGGAGGGAGCATAGTCCTATAAACCAGAAATGAACCAATAAAACAGTACAGCAAAGGTGCTTGGCCCATGGGTGCTGGCATCACATGGCTTCAGTCCAGGAGCCAGTTGGCCACATACCAGATGTGATGTGTGTGCCTGTGCCCTTCAGCTGATTAATCTCTGCAGCCCTCAGTTTCCCCATCTGTAAAATGAGGATGATAGTTCCTAGCTTATAGGGATGTGAGGATTTTTTTTGAGATGGAGTCTCGCTCTGTCCCCCTGGCTGGAGTGCAGTGGTGAGATCTCGCCTCCCTGCAACCTCTGCCTCCTGGGTTCAAGCGATTCTCCCACCTTAGCCACCTAAGTAGCTGGGATTACAGGCGTGCGCCACCACACCCAGCTAATTTTTGTATTTTTAGTAGAGACAGGGTTTCACTGTGTTGACCAGGACGGTCTTCAACTGACCTCAGGTGATATGCCCACCTCCGCCTCCCAGAGTGCTGGGATTACAGGTGTGAGCCACCGTGCCTGGCCAGGTGTGAGGATTAAATGAGGGTGAAGTGCCAGCACTTAGTCCTTGCTGGTGATCTCCGCATGGCCACCAGAGATGACTCACCTGCATGTCACAATGTATTTCATCCTCAGAGCAACCCCATGAGGTCATGCCATTCACAGGTGAGGAGGCCAGCTCAGAAAGGCGAAGTCATTTGTCTGTGGGTACATAGCACAGCCTTCATCCCAGCTTGCCTAGCTCTCAACCTCAGTCACTCTTGGGAAATTTGTGTTGTTTTTGTTTTTTTCGGAGACAGGGTCTCACTCTGTCACCCAGGTTGAAGTACAGTAGCATGATCATAGCTCACAGCAGCCTTGAACTCTTGGGCTCAAGCGATCCTCCTGCCTCAGCCTCCTGAGTGACTGGGACTACAGGCAGATGCCACCATGCCCTGCTAACCTTTTTACTTTTTGTAGAGATGTGGTCTTGCTATATTGCCTAAGCTGGTCTCAACTTCTGGCCTCAAGAAATCCTCCTGCCTTGGCCTCCCAAAGTGATGGACTTGGAGGCATGAGCCAGTGTGCCTGGCTTTGTATATTTGAATCTGGTCCTCAGTCTCCTCTGGACCCAGGAGTCCTGGCCTCCATCTCCCTGTTGGGCCTAAGAGTCTTGGCCACCCAGCACACAGGGGCCCTCAGCCCTCGCCTCACCCCCAGGCTCCTTGCTGATCCCAGGAGAAAGATGAATAGGAGGGACACAGTGACCTCAGGGAAGGCCCAGGGAGGCTGGGACATATCTGGTTAAGAAGGGAGGGATTGGCCGGGCACGGTGGTTCATGCCTGCAATCCCAGCACTTTGGGAGACCAAGGAGGGTGGATCGCGAGGTCAGGAGCTCAAGACCAGCCTGGCCAAGATGCTAAAACCCCATCTCTACTAAAAATACAAAATTTGGCAGGGCGCAATGGCTCACGCCTATAATTCCAGCACTTTGGGAGGCCGAGGCAGGTGGATCATGAGGTCAGGAGATCGAGACCATCCTGGCTAACACGGTGAAACTCCGCCTCTACTAAAAATATAAAAAATTAGCCGTGTGTGGTGGCACGCGCCTGTGGTCCCAGTTACTCAGCAGGATGAGGCATGAGAATCGCTTGAACCCAGGAGATGGAGGTTGCAGTGAGCCAAGACCATGCCATTGCACTCCAGCCTGGGAGACAGAACGAGACTCCATCTCAAAACAAAAACAAAATCAAAAAACAAAACAAAACAAAATATAAAAATTAGCTGGGCGTGGTGGCACGCGCTTGTAATTGCAGCTACTCAGGAAGCTGAGGCAGGAGAATCAGTTGAACCCGGGCAGCAGAGGTTGAAGTGAACCGAGATCGCACCACTGCACTCCAGCCTGGGTGACAGAGCGAGACTCCATTCCAAAAAAAAAAAAAAGAAGGGAAGGATGATCACCCAGCCTCACCTGCTCTCCAGCCCAAACAAGCCAGCTTCCCAGGCGCTTAGTTTGGAATGCCCTCCCCGCCTTTCCATCCACCCGCTGAGCCCTGGGGGGTTCTGAGTCTTGGCTGGGAGTTGAGGAGGGGTCGTCCCTGGGGAAGCTTTCTCAGATCTCACAATGCCTTGGGAGTCTATGCTGGGCATCCAGAGGCCAGTAGGACCCCACTCTGCTCCTTGCCCTTCCCCAGAAGCAGCCTGGTAGAAATAACTTGGGTCCAGATCCAGGTGCCTCCAGGCTTTTATGACATATGCTAAGTCCATGAACAGTAGGTAGTATTGTTTGGAACAGTAAAAACCTTTATATAAAATATTTCACACAGAATTCATTGTTCTGCAGCTTGGTTTTTTGTTCGTTTTTTTTTATGTATGCTTATGTTTCCAAGTGTTTTCTCCCACTTATTAAAAAAAAAAAAAAATCAGGGCAGGCATGGTGGCTCACGCCTGGAATCCCAGCACTTTGGGAGGCTGAGGAGGTGGGTGGATCATGGGGTCAGGAGTCCAAGACCAGCCTGGCCAAGATGGTGAAACTCCCTCTCTAATAAAAATACAAAAAATTAGCTGGGCATGGTGGCAGACGCCTGTAATCCCAGCTACTCGGAGGCTGAGTCAGGAGAATCCCTTGAACCTGGGAGACAGACAGACATTGCAGTCTACTGAGAATGAGCCAGTGCATTTCAGCCTGGGCGACAGAACGAGACTCTGTCTCAAAAAAAAAAAAAAATTAGCTTTGGCTGGGCACAGTGGCTCACACCTGTAATCCCAACACTTTGGGAGGCTGTGGTGGGCAGATAACTTGAGGCCAGAAGTTCCAGACCAGCCTGGGCAACATGGCAAAACCCCATTTCTACAAACAAATATAAAAATTAGCAGGGCATAGTGGCGTGTGCCTGTAGTCCCAGCTACTCACAGGGCTAAGGCAGGAGGATCACTTGAGTCTAGGAAATGGAGGCTGCAGTGAGCTGAGATTGTGCCACTGTACTGCAGCCTAGGTGACAGAGCAAGACCCTATCTCAAAAAAAAAAAAAAAAAAAAAATCAGCTTTATTGAGGTAGGTATTAGCTTCCTAGGGCTGATGTATGTAACAAAATATCCACCAGCTTGGGAAACAGAGCAAGACCCCCTCTCTACAAACAAAAATAATAATTAGTGGCACATGCCTGCGGTCCCAGCTACTTGGGAGGCTGAGGTGGAAGGATCCCTTGAGCCCAGGAGGTCGAGGCTGCAGTGAGCCATGATTGCATCACTACACTCCAGCCTGAATGAGAGAGCAAGACCCTGTCTCAAACAATAAAAGGAAACAAACAAACCGAAAAAACACAAACTGGGCTTACACAACAGAAAATTATTGTATTACAGTTCTGGAGGCCAGAAGCCTGAAATGAGGATTGGTTCCTTCTGAATTTCCCTCTTCTATAAAGATGTCAGCTGTTGAATTTAGGGCCCACCCTAAATCTAGGATGATCTTATCTTGAGATTTTTAACTTATGTGTGCAAAGACCCATTTTTCTTTTTTCTTTTCTTTCTTTGAGATGAAGTCTCGCTCTGTCACCCAGGCTGGAGAGCAGTGGCGCGGTCTCGGCTCACAGTAACCTCTGTTTCCCGGGTTCAAGCAGTTCTCCTGCCTCAGCCTCCTGAGTAGCTGGGACCACAGGTGCGTGCCACCATGCCCAGCTAATTTTTGTATTTTTAGTAGAGATGGAGTTTCACAATGTTTGCCAGACTAGTCTCAAACTCCTGAGCTCATGCGATCTGCCTGCCTTGGCCTCCCAAAGTTCTGGGATTGCAGGCATGAGCCACTGCACTCGGCAAGACTCTATTGTCAAATAAGGCCACATTCTTGCAGACCTGGGGTTAGGACTTGTACATATCTTTTTTTAGGGGGGACACAATTTTTTTTTTCTTTTTTTGAGACGGAGTCTCACTCTGTTGTCCAGGCTGGAGTGCAGCGGCACAATCTTGGCTCACTGCAACCTCCACCTTCCAGGTTCAAGCGATTCTCCTGCCTCAGCCTCCTGAGTAGCTGGGATTACAGGTGCACGCTGCCATGACTGGCTAATATTTGTATTTTAGTAGAGATGGGGTTTCACCATATTGCCCAAGCTGGTCTCGAACTCCTGAGCTCAGGTAACTCACCGGCCTTAGCTTCTCAAAGTGCCAGGATTACAGGTGTGAGCCACTGTGCCCAGCTTAGGGGATGCAATTTAACCCACTACAAGGAACACTTTACATATAATTAAATTTATCAATTTTATGTCTTTCAGTTGACGAGTTTTGACAAATATATTCAGCAACAAAACTACCACCACAATGATGATGAATCACCCCAAAAAGTTGTCCTTGCCCCTTTGCAGTCCATCTGTTTCCCCACCCCAGCCTCTGGCAACCACTAATCTGCTTTCTTTTTTCCTTTTTTCTTTCCAACTCTCCAGCAGTGGGGGATGCAGTGTGCTGTGATGGAGCCTGTGAATAGTTACTGCACTCCAGTCAGAGCAAGACAGCAAGACCCTCTCTGTTTCTTTTTCTTTTTTTTTTTTTTTTGAGACAGAGTCTCTCTCTGTTGCACAGGCTGGAGTATGATGGTGTGATCTCAGCTCACTGCAACCTCTACCTCCTGGGTTCAAGCGATTCTCCTGCCTCAGCCTCCTGAGTAGCTGGGATTATAGATGCGTGCCACCACGCCCGGCTAATTTTTGTATTTATTATTATTATCGTTATTTTTGAAACAAAGTCTCACTCTTTTGCCCAGGCTGGAGTGCAGTGGTGTGATCTCAGCTCACTGCAACCTTTGCCTCCCGGGTTCAAGCGATTCTCATGAATCAGCCTCCCAAGTAGCTAGGATTACAGGCATGCGCCACCATGTCTGGCTAATTTTTGTATTTTTAGCAGAGACGGGGTTTCACCATTTTGGCCAGGCTGGTCTTAAACTCCTGACCTCAGGTGATCCACCCACCTTGGCCTCCCAAAGTGCTGAGATTACAGGTGTGAGCCACCGCACCGGCCTAATTTTTGTATTTTTAGTAGAGATGCGGTTTCACCATGTTTGCCAGGCTGGTCTTGAACTTCTGACCTCATGTAATCCACCCACCTCGGGCTCTCAAAGAGCTAGGATTACAGGCATGAACTACCACGCCAGCCAGCAAGACCTTGTCTCTTGTCTCTAAAAAAAGAAAAGAAAAGAAAAGTTGCAGGAATAGTGTAATGAATAGCCTCCAAGTAGGCTTACAACGGTGAATATTCTATTAGATTTTGCATTATGTTCCTTTCAGACTACACACACCCATAAACATTTTGCTAAACCATTGGCTACTTCAGCTGGCATCTCCCTAGGATAAGGATGTTCTCCTACATAATCTCGAACATTATCTCATTCAAAAAAGTGAACACTGGTAAAATAGATACAATGACCATATCTAATATACAGCCCATGTTCGCACGTTCCAATGTTCCCAGGAATGCCCTTTTTAGATTACTTTTTAAAAAATCCAGGATCCAGGCCAGGTGCAGTGGCTCACGCCTATAATCCCAGCACTTTGGGAGGTCCAGGTGGGTGGATCACCTGAGGTCAGGAGTTCAAGACCAGCCTGACCGACATGGTAAAACCCCATCTCTATTAAAAATACAAAAATTAGGCCAGGCGCAGTGGCTCACGCCTGTAATCCCAGCACTTTGGGAGGCCGAGGCGGGTGGATCACGAGGTCAGGAGATCGAGACCATCCTGGCTAACACAGTGAAACCCCGTCTCTACTAAAAATACAAAAAATTAGCTGGGCGTGGTGGCGGGCGCCTGTAGTCCCAGCTACTCGGGAGTCTAAGGCAGGAGAATGGCGTGAACCCAGGAGGCGGAGCTTGCAGTGAGCCCAGATCGCGCCACGGCACTCCAGCCTGGGCGACAGAGCGAGACTCCGTCTCAAACAAACAAACAAACAAAAATTAGCCAGGCGTGGTGGTATACACCCATAACCCCTGCTAATCCGGAGGTTGAGAATCGCTTGAACCTGGGAGGCGGAGGCTGCAGTAAGCCAAGATGGCATCACCACATTGTAGCCTGGGTGACAGAGCGAGGCTCTGTCTCAAAAAGAAAACAATTAAAAATCCAGGATCCAATCCAAGGTCACATATTTCATTTAGTCATCTTTTTTTTTTTTTTTTGAGATGGAGTCTTTTTTTTTTTTTTTTTTTTTTTTTTTTGAGATGGGTCTGGCTCTGTAAGCCCCAGACTGGAGTGCAGTGGCGGATCTCAGCTCACTGCAAGCTCGCCGCTCCCAAGTTTAGCCATTCTCCTGCCTCAGCCTCCCGAGGAGTAGCTGGGACTGGCGCCACGCCACCTGCAGCCGGCTAGTTTTTTGTATTTTTTGGTAGAGGCGGGGTTTCACCCGTATTAGCCCAGGATGGTCTCGATCTCTCCTGACCTCGTGATCCCACCCGTCTCAGCCTCCCACCCAAAGTGCTGGGATTACAGGCTTGAGCCACGGCCCGGCCTGAGATGGAGTCTTGCTCCGTTGCCAGGCTGGAGTGCAGTGGCACAATATCAGCTCACTGCAGAAAGCCCCGCCTCCCGGGTTCATGCCATTCTCACCTCAGTCTCCCGAATAGCTGGGACTACAGATGCCCACCACAGCTGGTGCATTTTAGTAGAGACAGGGTTTCCTGTGTGTTAGCCAGGATGGTCTTGATCTCTCCCTGACCTCGTGATCTCTGCCCGCCTTGGCCTCCCAAAGTGCTACAGGATTACAGGCATGAGCCACTGCACCGGCCTTTGCTTCTCATTTTTTATTTAGTCTTTCTTTTTTTTTTCTGGAGGCGGAGTCTTGCTCTAGCCATGGGCGCGGAGTGCAGTGGTCGCGATCACCAGGTTCACTGCAAACTCTGCCTCCGGGCTCACACAATTCCTCCTGCCTTAGTCTCCCTAGTAGGTGGTTGCGGGCGCCCCACCACCCACGCCAGCTAATTTTTAGTAGGGATGGGTGAGTCACCTTGCCTTCTTCTGTCTTTCAGAATTTCATGTTTGAATAGTTGGGCCAGTTGTTTCTAAAATGTTTCCACAAGACCAAGGTGCAGTGCCTTGTTCCTGTCATCCCAATGCTTTTGGGAGGCCAAGGCAGGAGTATCAATAAGGAGCCAAGGAGTCGAGGCTACAGTGAGCTGGTGCGCCACTGGACGGACCAGCATGGGTGTCAAGCGTGACTCTGTCCTAAGAAAAAAGAAGAAATTAGGCAGTAGCAGTGGCTATCAAGCCTGTAATCCCAGCACTTTGGGGAGGCGAGATGGGCGGATCCACAGGATCCCGGGAGATGAGGACCATCCTGTTCACCCAGTGAGCCGATCTCGGCCTAAAATACAAGAGGAAATTAGCCGAGGTGAGTCGTAGCCTGTAGTCCTGGCAGGGAGGCCTGAGAGCAGCGGGAAGAATAAGCTAAGCTCCAGGCCGGAGCTTGCAGTGAGCTGAGATCCGGCCACTGCACTCCAGCCTGGGGCACAAACAGGCTGCGTCTAAAATTATTTCAGAGATGTAATCGGGATGGCAGCATCTGGGTTGAGCTTGTGTTTGTGCTTACTGTATGGTAGCCCATCCCGATATTTCCAAACTCCTAGAAAAAAACAAAACAAAAGATGAAAACAAAAATAACCCCCCCAAAACACAAAGAAAAAATAATAAATAAATAAAAGGAAACAAACAAACATAAAGAACGTAATATGATAAAAATAAACTCCCACTATTTCTCCACTCCCATTTCTCATAGGAGTATGAGAGAACATCCTTACATAGATCTGCATAGACACACGGCGGAATTCTCACTCTGTCACCACCTAGAAGTCAAATTAGTGGGTGAGAGTTCCAGTAATCTCTTGTGGCATCACTACTCCACAATTTACAGGCTTATGACAACAGTTTGTGGCCAGGCGCAGTGGCTCCTTCCTGTAATCTCAGCACTATGGGAGACTGAGGCAGGAGAATCACTTAAGCCCAGGAGTTCAAGACCAGCCCGGGCAACATAGTGAGACCCCGTCTCTCTCTCTCTCTTTTTTGATACGGAATCTCACTTTGTAGCCAGGCTGGAGGGCAGTGGCACGATCTCAGCTCACTGCAACCTCCACCTGCCGGGTTCAAGCAATTCTCCTGCCTCAGCTTTCCAAGTAGCTGGGACTTTTCGTTTTTTTTAGTAGAGACGGGGTTTCACCATGTTGGCCAGGATGGTCTCGATCTCTTGGTCTTGTGATCTGACCACCTTGGCCTCCCAAAGTGTTGGGATTACAGGCGTGAGCCACCACACCTGGCCAATGAGACCCCAACTCTATAAAAATTAACTGAGCATGGTGGTGCATGTGTATAGTCTCAGCTACTTGGGGGCTAAGATGGAGGATTACTTGAGCCCAGGAGGTGGAGGCTGCAGTGAGCAGTGATTGCGCCACTGTACTCCAGCCTGGATGACAGAGGGAGACCCTGCCTTAAAATAAATAATAAATAAAAAGACAATTGGCTTTTCTCTCTCTCAGTTTTGCAAGCAGGTTGAGTTGTGTTGGGCAGTTCTTGCTGCCATGATCTCATTAAGTTGCAGGGAGACGTGGCTGGGGCTGTTTATGCCCATGTCGAGTGCCTGGGCTGGATGGCTGGATCAGCAGGGCCCGGCAGCATTTCGCTCTCCACACAGCCTCTGCATGTGGCCTGCCTGGACCTCCTCACAGCAGGTCTGTCCCAGACTTCCTATATCATGGCCGACTTCTTCTAATGTGAGGTTCCGGAAGGCTTTGGTAGAAGCTGTAAGGCTTCTTAAGACCTACCTTGGATGTCCTAGAACCATCACTTCTACACCATTCTGCTGGTCAAGGGAGGCACTGAGGCCCGCCCAGGCTCAGGCAGAGAAGATGAGATTCCACCTCTACTGAGAGGAACAGCAAAGGAATGGCAGCCATCCTGATCACAGATGCCCGGCCCTTCGACGCTAGTCAGTATGGCCAAGCTGGTTTTCAAAGCACTGGTATTATCTTCACATTTTATTATTATTTTCTTGAGAGAGGGTCTTTCACTGTCACTGAGGCTGGAATGCAGTGGCATGATCATGGCTCATTGCAGCCTTCATCTCCCTGGCTCAAGCGATCCTCCCACCCTAGCCTCTCAAGTAGATGGGACTACAGGCACACGCCATTGTGCCTGCCTATTTTTATTTATTTATTCATTTATTTCAAGATAGAGTCGTGCTCTGTTGCCCAGGCTGGAGTGTAGTGGTGTGATCTTGGCTCACTGCAACCTCCACCTCCTGGGTTCAAGTGATTCTCCTGCCTCAGCCTCACCAGTAGCTGGGATTACAGGTGAGTGCCACCACATCTGGCTAATTTTTTGTACTTTTAGTAGAGATGGGGTTTCGCCACGTTGGCCAGGCTGGTCTGGAACTCCTGGCCTCAAGTGATCCACCCACCTCGGCCCCCCAGAGTGCTGGGATTACAGGCGTGAGCCACCTTGCCTGGCTTATTTATTTTATTGTTTTATTTTTATTTTATTTATTTATTTTTTGAGATGGAGTTTCTCTCTGTCACCCAGGCTGGAGTGCAGTGGCGCAGTCTCAGCTCACTGCAAGCTCCGCCTCCCAGGTTCATGCCATTCTCCTGCCTCAGCCTCCCGAGTAGCTGCGACTACAGGCGCCCGCCACCACGCCCAGTTAATTTTTTTATTTTTTTAGTAGAGACGGTGTTTCACCGTGTTGGCCAGGATGGTCTTGATCTCCTGACCTCGTAATCCACCCGCCTTGGCCTCCCAAAGTGCTGGGATTACAGGCCTGAGCCACTGCGCCTGGCCAGCTTATTTATTTTTAAGACAGGGTCTCACTCTGTCACTTAGCTGGAGCGCAGTGGTGCAGGAACAGCTCACTGCAGCCTCAATGTCCCAGACACAGCTGATCCTCCTGCCTCAGCCTACCAAGTAGCTGGCACTATAGGTGTGCACCACCATTCCCAGCTAATTTGTGTATTTTTTGTAGAGACAGGGTCTCACTATATTGTCCAGGCTGGTCTCGAACACCAGGGCCCAAGCGATCTGCCTGTGTTGGCCTCCCAAAGTGCTGGGATTACAGGCATGAGCCAGCATGCCTGGCCTAACGCATAGGCTTTAATTTATACTAGGTAATAAAGTATCCGACTCCCTTTCTGATGTTTTACAGCTGGCAGCTTTAAAGCCCCTGCCTCTCTTCTCCTTGTGCCCACATCTAGGCAAGCTAATCCGAAGGCCCTGGTGCTCTCTCCCTTGCACTACAGAGAAATTTAAATTAGGAAAGCCCTGACTGGTTGGAAGGGACCTTCATCCCACTTTATCCCCTAACAACAATAAAAGCCCCTCCTTGAATTACTTGAACCTGGGAGATGGAGGTTGCAGTGAGCCCGGATCGTGCCACTGCACTCCACCCTGGGCGACAGAGTGAGACTCCATTAAAAAAAACCACACACACACACACACACACAAAAAAAAACAACAACAACAACAATAAAACCTTCCTTGCTCTCTCAAACCACTTTCAGAGCTGCCTGGGAGCCCACTCTGCTCTCCCAGAAAGCCTCATCGTTGAGTAATCAAACTCTTCTTATTCTCTTGGTGTGCTTGTGGCCTTATTGGTCTCTAATCTGAACCAAATTTGGGACATAGGGCAAATCACAAAACATGCTTCTATCTGCAGAGTGAATTTCTTTTTATTTATTTATTTTATTTCTATATGAACAAATGCTGCCTCTCCTGCAGAGCATCAATTTATTTCTTTCCATTTTTGGTAGAAATGGGGTCTCAGTATGTCGCCCAGGCTGGGTCTCCCTCAAATTCCAGGCCTTAAAGGATCCTCCTGCCTTGGCCTCCCAAAGTGCTGGGATTATAGGTGTGAGTCACCACACACCTGGCTACAGCACAAATTTCATCTGGGCCACACCTGGCCAATACTTGGCATTGTCAGACTTTAAAATTTTGCCAATCTGATGACAAACATGGGATCTGTTATGGAATACATTGTGCCCTGTCAACATTCCTATGTTGAACCGGGATGGTGGCTCACGCCTGTAATCCTAGCACTTTGGGAGCCTGAGGCAGGAGAACTGGTTGAGCCTAGGTTCAAAAACTATTCTGCTTTCTAGGGAGGCCCCATCTCTGAGAATGGCCATGGTGGCTTGGGCAGTAGTCCCCAGCTTCACCCAGGAGGCTGAGGAACAGAGGACTATGAACTGAAGTTCAAGGCCTGCTCAATAGTCACCCTTCCTCAGCCTGGGAGACAGAGCAAGAGATTCCAGCTCAGAAACCAACAGACAGAGCAAAACAAAACAAAACAAACAAGCAGCTCACATAGAATAATTGTATGTGAGCACCATCCTCAGAATGTGATAAGTAGTTGGAATAGAGCTAGTCAAGTGATTAAGTTAAAATGAGGCTTTAGGGTGGTCCCTTGTGGGAATGGCTTTTAGGGTGGTCCTTGTACCGTTAGAAGCCAGAGTCTCCAGCGCGCTCTGTCCTGCTAGGCACAAAAGATGCCCGAATAGAATATCTCGACTCACTGCAAGCTCCGCCCAGGTTCCGCTCCCGTTCTCCTGCCTCTGACCTCCCGGTAGCTGGGACCACAGGCGCCCGCCACCTGCAGCCGGCTACAGTTTTGTATTTTTAGTAGAGATGGGGTTTCTGCCCGGTGTTCATCCAGGTTGGTCTGGTCTCCTGGCCTGCTTCGTCGCCATCTCGGCCTCCCAAAGTGCTGGGATTACAGGCAGACACAGCGTAGCTACAGATGACTTCACCCACAAAGGGTGCGATGGCGGTGATGGCTCCCAGCAATCCCAGCACTGAGCCAGGAAAGCGGAATCACTTGAGGTCAGGAGGTCGAGACCATCCTGTGTAAGGTGAAACAGTCTCTGCTAAACTTATGCAAAAGTAACAGACCTGACAGGCATGATCCCAGAAAGACAATGGCGTCAACCAGGAGGCAGGAAGTTAAAATGGCTTGAATCACCACTGCACTCCAGCCTGGGCAACAGAGCGAGTCTCAAAAAAAAAAAAAAAAAAAAAAAGTGGAGACCTCTGAGGTGTGCAGGCACAGGGGAACGACCGTCTGCGGGAACAGCAAGAGGACGCCCATCTGCACGCCCAGGAGGAGGCCTCAGGAGAAACCAGCCCCGCAGGCACCTTGATCTTGGCCTTCCAGCTTCCAGAACTGTGAGAACGTAAACTTCTGGTTGAGCCTCCCAGTCCGTGGTGTTTTTTTCTGGCGGCCCCTGCGAGCCGGCGCTGGATCGCAGTGTTTGCTTTTGCATCTCCAGCTCCGCATCCTGCTCGCTGTTTATTTTGTGAGCAGCCCCGGCGGGTGCACCTCAGCTGCTCCAGGACTGAGCAGTTAGTAACTCACACTCGCCCACCCGCCCTCCCCAGGAAGCCTCCCGCCCGCTTCCTCCAGTTCCTTCCCCACCTGTCCGGCCTCCTAGCCCGGTGCTCTCGGCGCGGGAGGGGGTGGTGGCTCGCAGACCCCCAGGTCTCAGCTTCCCGGATCTCCGCCGCCCACTCACTCCCCGGTCTCCGGCTCCCGGCACTGACCCGCGCTGCGGCTTCCGCGCAGTGGTTGCTGCATTTAAATGTCCGGCACCTGGGGAGACGGGCGCAGTCGCAGAGCAGCTCCTGTTCCCGGGATCTAGAGGGGCCCAAACCCCCGCTTGCCCAAGTCGAGTCCCGCGCGCAGCCCACGTGGGCTGGGGGACTGAGTATCCGGCCCTCTGGCAGCTGCAACCGCGCACAGCTGGAGCTGGCGGGGCAGAGGGCGGACCGGGACCCCGTAGGGAAGGAGGCTTCCTTCCCAGTCTCCTGCTGCCCGGAAATCCCCCCGGCTCTCAGACAACCCGCAGCACCGGTCCTGGGGGGAAGGAGCCGGGCGGGATACAGGGATGGGGAGGGCTGGCTAAGTCGGAGGCCCGGGTCGCCCTCCCCCAGGCCGCGCTGCTTCAAGAAAGCAGAAGCGAACCCTGCCCCGGGGAGTCCCACAGGAGCGGGGATCTAGGAAGAGAAACTTGCGAGCTAGGGAGTTGGAGCCGTGGACCCCCGGGCCCCGCCCGGGCGTCCTGCGTCGGAGGAGGGTCTCTGGGTCGGGCAGGGGCCACCTCTTGGCCCGCCCCTTGTCCCTGAACGTCCGAAGATTGGGCCATTTCCCTTGCCGCGCCCTTACCGCTTATCGGGGTGCGCCCGGCCCGGCCTGCCCCACGCAGCCCTCCGCTCGCGCCCAGAGAGGAGGGGCCGCCGGCGCAGAGCCCCGGGACCCCGAGAGGCTGCGCCGCTCCCGCGTCCTCTCTACCGTCCTGGGATTCCCAGGCCCACCCCACCCAGCGGCGCGACCCTGGCCCTCCTGGACCCTCCGTTGACTCCACCGCGTGCTTTCCAGGACCCTCGAACATACCCCAGCCCTCCAGCCCATCCCTCCCTGCTCCGTGCCGGGTGCCCCCGGCCCTCTCCAGACCCGGATCTCTTTCCCCAGGTTCCCGGGGCGGCCCCAGCCAGGCCCCCTTCGAACCCCGCCGGCGGCCAGGGCTGGGGTGCGCCATGCGGCTGCGGCTCCGGCTTCTGGCGCTGCTGCTCCCGCTGCTGCCACCGCCCGCGCGCGCCCCGAAGCCTTCGGCGCAGGACGTGAGCCTGGGCGTGGTGAGCGCGGGGTCCACAGGCTCTTGGGGTCTGCAGTTTCTTGGGGTCTGCAGGGAGATTGAGAGGGAAGCCGGGTCCGGACTCCTGGGTCCGGAGAAAGCAGGGGCAAGATTCCAATATCCAAAGAGTGACTGAGGATGGAGTCTGGGCTCCCGGATTCTTGGTCTGTGGGGAGGTTTGGGGCTGGGATTTGGAGCTCTGGAAAGGAGCTGAGGTGAGGAGCTGAAGTCCAGACAAAGACTGACAAACCCGGGACTGAAGTGGGGACCTCCGGAGGGGAGCAGGCAGGCATCCGGGGCTGGGGCGCTCGGCTCTGAGTGCCTGAGAGGGGCAGGGCTGCCAGGATGGTGGTGGGCAGGGAGAGCCCATACTTTTCACCAGCCCGCTTCACCTGTCCCCTCCGATGCCCTAGGACTGGCTGACGCGCTATGGTTACCTGCCGCCACCCAACCCTGCCCAGGCCCAGCTGCAGAGCCCTGCGAAGTTGCGCGATGCCATCAAGGTCATGCAGAGGTTCGCGGGGCTGCCTGAGACCGGCCGCATGGGTAGGTGGCCCTCACCCCTCCCCAGCCCTGCCTCTGCATACAGCCTGACCACCGCCCTACAGTCTTTAGACCTCAGCGTGCTCCTGGAACACGGAGCTGTGAAGATGCTGATTTCAGGCCAGAGGGCCTCAGACATTCATCTTTCCATAAGCATTTATCAAGAACCTGGTGGCTCATGCCTGTAATCCCAGGGCTTTGGGAGGCGGAGGATTGCTTGAGGCCAGGAGTTTGAGACCAGCTTGGCCAACAAAGTGAGACGCCTCCCACTCTCTAAGGACAAGTGATTCTCCTGCCTCAGCCTCCTGAGTAGCTGGGATTACAGGCATGCACCACCATGCCAGGCTAATTTTGTATTTTTGGTAGAGAGGGGCTTTCTCCATGTTGGTCAGGCTGGTCTCGAATTCCCAACCTCAGGTGGCCAGCCTCCCAAAGTGCTCGGATTACAGGTGTGAGCCACCGTGCCCAGCCCTCTAAGGATTTTTTTTTTTTTTTAAGACGGAGTCTCACTCTGTCGCCCAGGCTGGAGTGCAGTGGCGCAATCTCAGCTCACTGCAAACTCCACCTCCTGGGTTCACACCATTCTCCTGCCTCAGCCTCCGAGTAACTGGGACTACAGGTGCCCGCCACCCGGCCCGGCTAATTTTTTGTATTTTTAGTAGAGACGGGGTTTCACCGTGTTAGCCAGGATGGTCTCGATCTCCTTACCTCGTGATCCTCCTGCCTTGCCCTCCCAAAGTGTTGGGATTACAGGCGTGAGCCACCGCACCTGGCCTAAAGCGTGATTTTTTTAAACTTAGCCGAGTGTAGTGGCATAGGCCTGTGGTCCCAGCTACTCAGAACGCTGAGGTGGGAAGATTGCTTAAGCTCAGGAGTTCAAGGCTGCAGTGAGCTATCATTGCACTACTGCACTCTAACCTGGGCAACACATGGAGATCCAGTCTCTCTAACAAAATATACTTTGAGCATCTCTTAGATGGCATGCCCTTTCAGCTCCAATGGTATAGTGATAAATAAAGTAGGTAAAGTTCCTGCTCTCATGGAGCTAACTTTCTCGAGGGAGAGAGAGACAGATCAAGAACATAAATATGCAAGATAATTTCAGATAGTGGTGAGTGTTTGGAAAAAAATAAAATGCTATTGGCACCGAGGGGCTGGTCAGGTTAGGGTAGGTCCCTCTGAAAAGTGTCATATGAGCTGAGACCACAAAGAGGAGGAACCAGCCATGGGAAGATGTGGAAGAAGAATGTCCCGGGCAAGTGCAAAGACCCCATGGCACGCACAAGCTTGTGTGCCTGGAGCGAAAGGAGCATTGAAGAGCTCTGGCGAGAGGCCTCAGCCAAGGGCCCTGAAAGGTGATTGGGGTTGATTCCAACGGTGATTAGCAACTGCGCAAGTGTTCTCAGAAGGGAAGTAACTTGGAACTTGGTATGACTTGCAGTTCTTTTTTTTTTTTTTTGACAGAGTCTCACTCTGTTGCACAGGCTGGAGTACAGTGGTGCAATCTCGGCTCACTGCAACCTCTGCCTCCCAGGTTCAAGTGATTCTTGTGCTTCAGCCTCCTGAGCAGCTGGGACTACAGGCACCCACCACCATGCCCAGCTAATTTTTTTTTATGTTTAGTCGAGACAGGGTTTTGCCATGTTGGCCAAGCAGGTCTCAAACTCTGAGTCTCAAGCGATCAGCCCACCTTGGCTTCCCACAGTGCTGGGATTACAGGCATGAGCCACTGTGCCCGGCCTTGACTTGCAGTTTTAAGCTTCCTCTGAGTCCTGATGGAGAACAAAAGGCAGGAGCCCTGAGACCAGGCAGAAGACGGCTACGGAGTCCACACGAGGGATGGTGGCAGGAGGATGGGTGGCGTATGTGGCCAGGAGTAGTTAGATTTGGGGTGTATATTTTGGAGGCAGGGCCAAGGAACTCTTCTGTGGGGTTAAGTGGGTAAGAAGAGGGAATTTGAAGGATCTGGCTCACTACAAGGAAAGGTAGGCCCTTTCTCTGTCCTGGTGACTCACGAACAGCCTAGAACAGTGTCTGGCATCTATATGTCCTTCACTACTATTTGCTGTCTCAACAAATGAGGTGCAGTTTGACCTTAATTTGGAAATGAGGCTACTGGGGATGGAGCCTGACTGGGAAAGGGGACCCCAGAGAGACCTAACCCCAGAGGAGGTGGCTTGCCACAGGAGGCCAGAGACCCACCCGGCCTGGGAACTTTGGACTTAATCTGGGTTTGAGGAGAGCTTGGCAGTGATGGTGTGAGGCCTGCACAGTTCCCAGAGGGTTCCAGCCTCAAAGGTCCTCACTGCATACCCAGGGTTCCTTTCTCCAGAGTCTGCCCACCAGGGCCCAGGAAAGCTGGATGCGAAATCCTGGCCTGAGCCTCTGAGCACCACCTGCATGCAGCCAGTTTGTCCCAGGCCAAGTGACGCCGCTCCAGAGGGCAGTGGGAATAGCTTGGTAGGAGCTGGCTTCTAGAGACAGACTGCCTGGGTTCAAATCTGGGCTGTGGGGCCTTCGAGGACACGTTTCTTAAGCCCTCTGAGCCTCAGTTTTCCCATGTAGAAAGTTGACTGGTGCTATGATTAAGGCAGGCTCTCCTATTGTGCACCCCTTTCCTCCACATCACCAAATGTCTCCCACAGACCCAGAGACAGTGGCCACCATGCGAAAGCCCCGCTGCTCCCTGCCTGACGTGCTGGGGGTGGCGGGGCTGGTCAGGCGACGTCGCCGGTATGCTCTGAGCGGCAGCGTGTGGAAGAAGCGAACCCTGACATGGAGGTAGGTCCCGGGGCCCACCCGCACCCTGGGCCTGCCTGCTGGGCTCCAGCTTTGAATGGCTGCCTACTCCCTCCACGGCTACCCTTACGCCTTGCTCCCCTCTCCCCAGGGTACGTTCCTTCCCCCAGAGCTCCCAACTGAGCCAGGAGACCGTGCGGGTCCTCATGAACTATGCCCTGATGGCCTGGGGCATGGAGTCAGACCTCACATTTCATGAGGTGGATTCCTCCCAGGGCCAGGAGCCCGACATCCTCATCGACTTTGCCCGCGCCTTCCACCAGGACAGCTACCCCTTTGACGGGTTGGGGGGCACCCTAGCCCATGCCTTCTTCCCCGGGGAGCACCCCATCTCCGGGGACACTCACTTTGACGATGAGGAGACCTGGACTTTTGGGTCAACAGGTAAAATCTCCTTTCTTATGAGAGATCCTCTTGCCAGGTCTGGTCTTGGCCAGAATAAGTTTTCTGGGAGGCTGAGGCGGGCGGATCACAAGGTCAGGAGATCGAGACCATCCTGGCTAACACGGTGAAACCGTGTCTCTACTAAAAATACAAAAAATTAGCTGGGCGCGGTGGCGGGTGGCCTGTAGTCCCAGCTACTCCGGAGGCTGAGGCAGGAGAATGGCGTGAACCCAGCGGAGCTTGCAGTGAGCCGAGATCGCGCCACTGCACTCTAGCCTGGGCCACAGAGCCAGACTCCGTCTCAAAAAAAAAAAAAAAAACAAAAAAAAACACAAGGTCTCGCTCTGTTCCTTAGGTTAGAGTGCAGTGGTGCAATCAGAGCTAACTGTAACCATGAACTTCTGGCTCAAGCAATCCTCCCACCTCAGTCTCCAGAGTAGCTGGGATCACTGGTGCACACCTTCATACCTGGCCTTTTTTTTTTTTTTTTTTTTTTTTAACTTTTTGTAGAAACAGGATCTCATTATCTTGCTCAGGCTGGAGTGCAGTGGCACGATCATAGCTCACTTTAGCCTTCACCTCCTGGGCTCGAGCAATCCTCCTTCCTCAGCCACCCACGTAGCCAGGACCACAGATGTGCACCACCACACCTGGCTAGTTTTAAAATTTTTTGTAGAGACCAGGCTTCACTGTGTTGCCAGGGCTGGTCTTGAACTCCTGGGCTCAAGTAATCCTCCCATCTTGGTCTCTCAAGGCGTTGGGATTATAGGCATGAGCCACCACTCCTGGCCAATAATTAGGTTTAAGTTATATTTATTGATGGAGGCTCTGTCATCTAGGGGGTCTCCAGAGAAACAAAACCAATAGGATGTGTGTGTGTGGGATGTGTCTGTGTGTGTATGTGTGTGTGGGGAGGGGTGTGTGTGTGTGTGTGTGTATGTAAAGAGATTTATTTTAAGGAATTGGCTCACGTGATTGTAGGGGCTAGCAAGTCCAAAATTTGTATGGCAGGCTGGCAACTCTGGATTTCAGTGACAGTCTGGAGGCAGAATTCCTTCCTCTCCAGAAAACCTTAGCTTTTGCTCTCAAGGCCTTGAACCGATTGGCTCTGCCCCCGCCCCACCCCCAGCCACACTATGGAGCATGATCTACTTGACTTAAGGTCAACTGATTGTAGATGTTAATTGCATCTACAAAGCACCTTCACCATAGCATCTAGACTGGTGTTTCTCCAACCAGCTGGGCACGACAGCTGGGCCAAATTGACCATCACAGAGGCCTAGCAGGTGCCTAGCTCCAATCCAGAGCTGGGGGCTTACAGAGATGAAAACAAATCTCTACCTGGCAGCTGAGTCAGAAGAGTGACTGGCAATGACAAAACCCACAGTGACACAGCTGCACAGAGTCCCAGCAGAGGAAGTCCTCAAGCCTGCAGGGGCTCAGAGATGTTGGCCCAAAGCTCTTGGGCAAGAGAAGGCTTCCTAGAAGAGGTAACTTCATTCCCTCAATATATATATGAATATAGGCCGGGCGCCGTTGCTTCCGCCTGTAATCCCAGCACTTTGGGAGGCACAGGCAGGCAGATCACCTGAAGTCAGGAGTTTGAGACCAGCCTGACCAACATGTTGAAACCCCATCTCTACTAAAAAATACAAAAAAATTAGCCGGGTGTGGTGGCACACACCTGTAATCCCAGCTACTGGAGAGACTGAGGCAGGAGAATCTATTGAATCCAGGAGGCAGAGGTTGCAGTGAGCCAAGATCGTGCCACTGCACTCTAGCCTGGACAACAAGAGCAAAACTCCATCTCAAATATATATATATGTGAATATCCACACATACACACTGAGCGCCTACTAGCACAAGACCAGACATACAGGGTTCCGCTCTCCCCAGGTACACAGGGTTGAGATCCAATAGGAAGGCAGTGAGTCAGCTCAGTCAGGGGTACGAGGAGCCAGTGAACAGGGAAATGACCCGGGACATCTGAGGCCGGAAGCCAAAACTATGGCATCAGTAGGGAGACTGCAGAAGGTGGCAGGTCCCAGATCACCAAGGACCTTGAAAGCATGTGGAAGACTGTTCAGTTGGGGAAGCATTAAGGGGTTTTGCATTCTGGAACTATCAACTTCAGCGGGGTCCGGGGGTAGGATAGAGGCAGGGAGGCAGGAAGTTCTCGCACGGTCCAGGCACGAGATGGTGGAGTGTGCTCCCGGGGAAGGGGGCAGTGGACGGATCTAAGGGAGGTTCAGTTAGGATGGGCACGGATTGAGATCTGGCTGGATCCTGGTGACAGGAGAGATGAGGCTGGGGCCTTTGGAGGATGGTGTCCTGGTGGTGCTGTTAATGCAGGTGGGAGAGTGGGAGAGGGAGGAGCAGGCTTGCAGAAGGCAGGCACGAGTGCAGGTCTGGGTGGGAGTCTGCAGAGCTCCGGGCTGGCCATGCAGGTGGGGCCCAGGAAGTTGAGGATCCTGCCCTAGAGCTTGGTCTCCTCTGTCTGAGGTCAGGTTCCCTAGAGGTGGAGCTCCAGACGGAAATTCTTGTGCAAGCAGTTTCTCAGGGGCCGTGTGCTGAGGGGGATGGGAAACAGGAACAGTCTAGAAGCTGAGTGAGGATGTGGTCTCAGCTGGAGAGGAGCCTGATCCCATGGGAGCTCTGCAGCAGGGATGGCAATGCCAGGGAGGCGATCCCGCCTGAGGCCAGGCCCAGCTCTTTGTAGCCCCATATTAACTACATTGGCTGTGGGCTGCTGGGGAGCCTGAGTGACGGGGGGAGAGGGGCAGCCAGGGAGGTGCCTAGGTCCTGCGGAGGGCTTGGGCGAGGCAAAAGCTGGGGAGGCTGTGTGCTGCAACATTAAGATGTGGGCTTCAGCCAGGCGTGGAGGCACATGCTTATAGTCCCAGCTACTCAGGAGGCTGAAACGGGAGGATTGCTTGAGTCAGGGAGGTTGAGACTGTAATGAGCTGTGTTCATACCACTGCACTGTGGCCTGGGTGACACAGTGAGACCCTGTCACACACAAAAGGAGGATGTGGGCTTCAAAGTTGAATTCAAGTAAGTCAGGGTTCTTCCCCTCGTAATGAATAACTTCCTTCACCTCATTGTCTCAGGTTCCTCGCCTGAGAAATGCAAGGAGAATGGTGCGTGCTGGTGGCATGGGCTTGCCGATGAAATGAGCGATTCACCCGTGCCTCTCAGCACAGGGCCTGCCCCGGGCCGCATAGTGTGCATTGCCATCTGCTGTCAGAGCTGGGCTAGTGGCCGCCTTGAGAGCCAGCAGTCCATGGGGGCTGGCAAGCTTCTGGGAGGAAAGGGTGGAACGTGACGGCCAGACACAGAGCTACAGAGAACCCCACCATGAAGGGGTAGGTGGCATCAACAGAGATGGAGAAAGACTGAGCCCAAAGGTGATCAACAACAAGAGTGAAGGAGGAAGTGGTCAGCCGTGGCTGGGACAAAAACAAGCCCAGTAAGTTACATTGGCTTGTATTTGGTCATCCAGGGACAAAGTCACCTTTTTAGTGCCTGTAGACCCAGCGCGTTGGGGAAGAATTTAGGCCACAGTGGGCTTAGGCATGAGAGGAGCAGAGGAAGTGAAGATTGAGTTGAGACCACTGGCTGGAGAACTTGACTGGGAAGGGAGGGCAGAGAGCCGCGTGGGGTGAGGGGAGGGAATAGGTCCAATGAGCGTCTTAGGATGAGGGAGTTGTGAGCACTGAACACTGGATGAGCTGATACAAAGAAGGGGTCAGGGATGGATAGACTGACAGATGCATGCACAGAGGCAGGGATGGATAGACTGACAGATGCATGCACAGAGGCAGGGATGGATGTACGGACAGATGCATGCACAGAGGCAGGGATGGATGGACAGATGCATGCACAGAGGCAGGGATGGATGGACGGACAGATGCATGCACAGAGGCGGGGGATGGATGGATGGAAGGATACATGTCCAGAGGCAGGGATGGATGGGTGGGTAGATTGGATGGACAGATGAGGGTAGGTTGTTCTTGTCCTGGAGGAGGTGATCCAGGCTAAGTCCTCACACTGAGCACAGCAAGAGGCAGGAGGTGAGCATGGGGAGATGCAGCTGTGTGCCCCAGTGCTCCGGAAGTTACAGATAACATTGATGTCCTGTCTTGATGAAACAGGAAACACATTTATCATCTGAGAATTGGGGGCTGGGGTTGACTGGAAGCTCGAGGGGCTCTGAGCCTGCCATGGGGCTGAGGGAAGCGTGCAGGAGCTGCCTGCCAGAGCCTGGGGCAAGGATGATAGGAGGTACTGGGGCCCCTGTGGACTGCCCTCTGAGAATCTCGTGGGGCTGGGGCTGCACAGTTGTGGTTGTGTAATTTCCCCCAGATGCATGGCGTGACAAGGGTGCAGGAAGGGGTGCAGGGTCCGGAAGCTCAGTATGGCCAAGGAGAGACAAGGCAGGGAAGAAGGTGAGAGATGAATGATATCGCTCTGATTGAAACACCAAACTTCCCCCAGTTTCTCAGAAAAAGAACTCAGAGCAACAAGAGAACCTACAGTCGACAGGGAAATTCATCAGTGCAGATGTGATTTGACCAAGACCATTGAAACCCCTGATGAAAGGCAGGCCGGCAGAGCCAGGGTACCTGGCCACCTACCTTGAAGTTTCTGTGCCTCAGTTTCCTCCTCTGTAAAATGGGCTTAGGAGGCAGGTTTGGTGAGAAGTGAATGAAAACGTGTTTGCTACCCCTCTTAGGACTCACGTTTCATGCTTAGACGCTCAGCAAGTGGCTTTAGCGAGTGAGATAAGTTTGCTTTTCAGTTCATCAGGTCGTTACCTATGAGCCTGCCCTGAACAGTGCTGACCTTAGTTGGAGATGGCCATGAAACTCATCCGCATGGGGCCATCGGGGCCTCCCTGTGGTGCTGCGGGGCTGTGTCTCTGTCTTGGTCTCTTCTGGCCTCTCAGCAGCCAAAGCAGGAGGCAGCAGGCGGCTCACCAGTTGATGAGGAGCTGGGCTTCAGCCAGGCTGGCATGTGAATCCTCTGGGTCCTGGTGGTCCTGAGCGCCTGAGCTGAATCTGGAGGGAAGAGGCTGCTGTGGTGGGAAGAGGCTGGGAGTGAGGCCGGGTGCTGGGGCCAGCAGGCTGTGGTCTGAGAGTGCCTGCTAGAGGAGCTCTGTGTTCCCAAGGAGATGCAGGAAGACTTGGGGTGGGGGTGGTACAGGGTAGGATGAGGAGGGGTAGAGGCTGTGGACAGGGAGATGGGGGGGGGTGGAGGACTCAAGGAATGTAAGGGATATGACTTGAGGAGGGATGGGGGTAGGAATGGGGTAGGAGGCAGGAATGGGAGAAGGTCTTGGGTCAAGGACATGGACCTACATCCCCAGCAGATGGGGGTGGCAAGGGGGAGAGGGGTGGGGGTCGCTGACCATAGACTGTAGCTGGGAGGAGGGGATGCTCCCAGTGCTGGGGCTGTCTGCAGAGAATGGCACGCACCTTGTAGGCTCCTGCCCTCGCCCCACTGCCCTCTCAAGTTTCTTTTATTTTCTGTTTTCTTTTTTTGAGACGGAGTCTTGTTCTGTCATCCAGGCTGGAGTGCAATGACACGGTCATGGGTCACTGCAGCCTTGACCTCCCGGGCTCCAGCAATACTCCTGCCTCCCTGCCTCAACCTGGGACCTGAGTAGCTGGGACTACAGGCGTGCGCCACCATTCCTGGCTAATTTTTTTATTTTTATTTTTATAGGGATGGGGATCTCCTTATGTTGTCCAGGCTGGTCTTGAACTCCTGGGCTCAAGCTATCCTCCCACCCGGGACGCCAAAAGTGCTGGGATTATAGGTGTGAGTCACCACATCCAGCTCCTCCCCTCAAACTTCTGTGCAAAAAGTGCTCCCTTCCCAGAGGAGGGGCTCCATCTGTGTGTAAGGTGGCCTCTTCCTCTGTGTGTTCTCTGGGTCTTTTCAGCCTTGTGGTCCAGTGTCCAGCACAGCCATGCTGACTGGGTGACGAGACAGGGATGATGGAGAGTTCGGGGGGGTCCCGGGCAGAGGAGGCTGGGGCCACCTCTGGAGGGTGTCCTGCTGTTCCTGTTGGCCATAGCCGCACTCGCAGGGCCTTCCTGTGCCCCCTTTCCCCAGGCAGGGGCAGCCTCAGCTTCCGTCCACTTTCTCCTGCAGACGGCGAGGGGACGGACCTGTTTGCCGTGGCTGTCCATGAGTTTGGCCACGCCCTGGGCCTGGGCCACTCCTCAGCCCCCAACTCCATTATGAGGCCCTTCTACCAGGGTCCGGTGGGCAACCCTGACAAGTACCGCCTGTCTCCGGATGACCGTGATGGCCTGCAGCAGCTCTATGGTAGGAGGAGAGGGACCCACCGTGAAACCATCACTGCCCCATCCAGTGTCCTCTGCAGCAGGCCAGGGGACCCACACTTGCTTGACTCTTTCCCCACAGGGAAGGCACCCCAAACCCCATATGACAAGCCCACAAGGAAACCCCTGGCTCCTCCTCCCCAGCCCCCAGTCTCACCCCCAGACAGGTGAGTCCCCCACTAAATGGGTGACCTTGGGTGACCAGCTGCCCAGCCTCAGTGTCCTCTGAGATGGGGATGGTGGGGGTCTCCGCCTTGGAGGAAACAAGCCCCCTACCCCGCTCACCTTTCCTTTCCTCCCCAGCCCATCCTTCCCCATCCCTGATCGATGTGAGGGCAATTTTGACGCCATCGCCAACATCCGAGGGGAAACTTTCTTCTTCAAAGGTGAGTCATTTCATGTGGCCTCATGTATGTTGGCTTCCTGCCCACTTCAGTGACCCACTGGGGTTGTGGGCTTACCCTGGAAGTGGAACTTTTTTTCTTCTTCTTTGAGACGGAATCTTGCTTTGTTGCCTGGGCAGAAGTGCAGTGGTGTGATCATGGCTCACTGCAGCCTCAAAATACGGGGATCAAGTGATCTTCCCACCTCAGCCTCCCTAGTAGCTGGGACCACAGGCACATGCCAACATGCCTTGCTAGTAATTTATTTTTTTATTTTGTAGAGATGGGGTCTCACTTATTGCCCAGGCTGGTCTCAATCTCCTGGCTCAAGTGATTCTCTGTTGTCAGCCTCCCAATGTGCTGGCATTACAGGTCTGAGCCACCAGGCACGGCCCTGGGACTTTTAGTGCTAAAAAGGGAAAAGTCCCAGGCAGGCCAGGATGGGCTGGTCACCCTAGATCCATTGCGCCCTTGATTTCCAGATGGGACCCGTCCCCACCCAGCCACACACCCTGCGGGAGGAGACTTCATGCTGTCTCATGCCTTCCTGTGAACCCCTTTGTGCCCTGCAGGCCCCTGGTTCTGGCGCCTCCAGCCCTCCGGACAGCTGGTGTCCCCGCGGCCTGCGCGGCTGCACCGCTTCTGGGAGGGGCTGCCTGCCCAGGTGAGGGTAGTGCAGGCCGCCTATGCCCGGCACGGAGACGGCCGAATCCTTCTCTTCAGCGGTGAGTGGGGCGGGCCGTGGAGCGCGCTGGGGCCGGCGCGGGGAGCCCACGCTGACCTCCCGGCCTCCGCTCTGCAGGGCCCCAGTTCTGGGTGTTCCAGGACCGGCAGCTGGAGCGCGGGGCGCGGCCGCTCACGGAGCTGGGGCTGCCCCCCGGGGAGGAGGTGGATGCCGTGTTCTCGTGGCCACAGAACGGGAAGACCTACCTGGTCCGCGGCCGGCAGTACTGGCGCTACGATGAGGCGGCGGCGCGCCCGGACCCCGGCTACCCTCGCGACCTGAGCCTCTGGGAAGGCGCGCCCCCCTCCCCTGACGATGTCACCGTCAGCAACTCAGGTGGGAAGCGCGGTGACCTGCGGGTTACTGGGCCTGGCGTGAGGAGAGGGGTGTGGGGAATGGGGACATGGAGACCACCCTGCGGGGATGGGGGTCCTTGGGCAGCAGGGAGCGGGGGCGGGGCGGGGCGGGGCGGGGCGGGACCGGAACTCAAGCTCTGCTCTCCCAGGTGACACCTACTTCTTCAAGGGTGCCCACTACTGGCGCTTCCCCAAGAACAGCATCAAGGCCGAGCCGGACGCCCCCCAGCCCATGGGTCCCAACTGGCTGGACTGCCCCGCCCCAAGTTTTGGTCCCCGCGCCCCCAGGCCCCCCAAAGCGACCCCCGAGTCCAGAGTCTGCGATTGTCAGTGCGAGCTCAACCAGGCCGCAGGACGGCGGCCCGCTCCCCTCCCGCTGCTCCTCTTGCCCCTGCTGGTGAGGGTTGTCGCCTCCCGCTGATGGGGGGAGCGATCCAGACGGAACAGCGCCCTCCACGGCCGAGTCCCCCGCAGCTGGACCTGGTCGGGGGTTGTGAGGCGCTGGGCGGAGGCCCCTTGTCTGTTCCCACAGACGGGGGCTTGGGCGCGGACTAAGCGGGGTGGATCTCTCGCGCAGGGGCAGCGGCAGCGGGGACTGGTCGCCCTGGCGCTGGGCTCAGTCTCCGCGGGATCTCCCGCCCCCTGCGATGCCACCTGAACCGGCCGCCAGGGCGCGCGCGCGCGCTGGGTCCACGTGTCGGTCGCCGCCCCCGTCGTTCCCTCGCGGCAGCCGCCCGGGGGATAGGACCGAGCCCGGGGAGGACAAGGGGCGGGCCTGCGGCCTCACCCGGAGGGTCGGCGGTCCCTGGCCGCGAGCTGCCCCCGAAGGACTGTTCTTTTCCAGGAAAAGGCAGCTTTTCTCGGAGCGCAGTCCCGGGACTCTCCGCAGCCCCGCCCTGCCTGGCCACTGTGCCTGGCGTTCCTGGCTTGTTAGAGGGCAGGCTTTACTGCGAAGCTGGGCCCTGCCCTCTCCCACCCGCAGTTTCTCACCCCGTTCTGCTCCCACGATGCCCCTCTACAGTCATTGCCACATTGGTGGGAACCTGGGACCCAGACCCGGAACCAGCCCAGATATCACCCTTGAGGACCCATGCGCCACGTCCTGGGTGGTGGCATCAGTGGCTGGAGGGATGATCCTTGCTCTCCAGACCCTGTTAACCTTGTTTCCATTCCTCCCCTGCCACCCGTCTCCTCCTCCTCAGGCCACCCAGCCTGGGCACCTCCCTGGGCCCAGAACTGCCTCCCATTGAATGGAGCACCCTTCTATCCCCAAGAACCCCTTCCTTGCTTGCACCTTGGAGAGAACAGCTTAACTCCCATCAACTCAATGCTGGTGGAAAGACAGGGACGGAACCGTGGCTCAGGCCTGGTCATTGCCCCCTCAGCACTCTCTCCTGGAAGGCCTTAGTTCTAGAGTGAGGGGTGGGTGGAACCTGGGGGCACCTGATTCACCCTGTCCCTACTCCCCACAGTTTTAGCATCTAAATGATTGCCTCTGGAACTATTTTTCTAGGCTATCCCACATCAGGATCACTGGGAAATTTAAGTTTGCAGATCCCTCACGTCACCCTGAATCCTCACTCAGGGTGGGGTCGGGAAACTGCATTTTAACTAGTTGCCGGGATTGTGGGGGGCAGTAGCTGACTGTCTCGTGGCGTTTCTGTGGCTCTGAAGTGTTCCCCCATTCCGGGACCAATCTCTTCATATCTTCTCTACAGAGCCACACTGACGGCCTGACCCCCATGGGTAGTCACTTAGGGGCCACTTCCTAAGTTGCTGTCCAGCCTCCGTGACCCCCTAGTGCTTCCTGGAGCTGAGGCTGTGGGCAGCCATCCCCGCCACCAGGGAAGGGGTTCCCCCAATTTCTCATACAAACAGATCAGCATGAGGACAGAGGCAGGAGACTTTGGTCAGTCAGTTACCTGGGAATTCTGGGCTGCTGGGAAACGATTTGGGCCTCTGTCAGTTTCTTTTCCATGTATGAGGAGGGAGAAATTTGTATTTTAGAAACTTATTCATCCCAGTCAGGACAATAAAAATGAATGGACAAAAAGCCCTTTCATTATTCTGAGCATTGATGGACTTAGGGAGAAGTGTGGTGGCGGGAACTGGACGACCTGAATCTCCCTGCTTTGCAGAAGAAGGAATCCAGGGTTGATGGGGAATCTAAGAAGGAAGAGTGGGGCTGGGTGTGGTGGCTCACACCTTAATGTTAGCATTTTGGGAGACCAAGGCAGGCAGATCATTTGAGGTCAGGAATTTGAGACCAGCCTGGCCAACATGCAGAAATCCCATCTCCACTAAAAATAGAAAAAAAAAATTAACCAGGCATGGTGGTGCATGTCTGTAATCCCAGCTATTAAGGAGGCTGAGACAGGAGAATCTCTTGAACCTGGGAGAGGGAGGTTGCAGTGAGCCAAGATCTCATGATTGCACTCCAGCCTGGGCAACAGAGCGAGACTCCGTCTCAAAAAAAAAAATAATAAAATAAAAAGAAGAAGAAGAAAAAGAAGAAAGAAGAGTGGGAGGAAGAAGTAGAGAGGAACCCAAAAGTTGGTTATGGGGCACCTGGAGGACAGTCGGCCACTGTGGAATTGAGACTGCCTCATGACTCCATGTAGACTTCCAGAGCCTTTAAAATTTTATAACTGCTACACAAAAATGTCATGTCAAAGCAATTATTTTTATTTTTTAAATGGTCTCATAATCAAAATTTCAAACTTTTGTGCTTCAAAGGACATCATCCAGAAAGTTGGAAAGAGGCTGGGCGCAGTGGCTCATGCCTATAATCCAAACACTTCGGGAGGTCAAAGTAGGAGGATGGCTGGAGCCCAGGATTTCAAGACCAGCCTGGGCAACATAGTGAGACCTTGTCTCTACAAAATAATCCAAAAATTAGCCGGGCGTGGTGGCGACTCGTGTCTGTAGTCCCAGCTACTCAGAAGGCTAAGAGGAGAGAATCACTTGAAGGCAGGAAGTCTTAGCAACGATGAGCTGTGATCACACCACTGCGCTCCACCCTGGGCAACAGATCTGTCTCAAAAAAAAAAAAAAAGGCCGGGTGTGGTGGCTCACACCTGTAATCCAGGCACTTTGGGAGGCTGATGCAGTCGTTTGAGAGGCAGGTGTCACTTGAGATTGAGAGTTTTAGACCAACTGGCCAATATGGTGAAACCCCATCTCTACTAAAAATACAAAAATTAGCCAGGTGTGGTGGCACATGCTTGTAATCCCAGTTAGTTGGGAGGCTGAGGCAGGAAAATCGCTTGAACTCGGGAGTTGGAGGTTGCAGTGAGCCGAGATCACGCCATGGCACATCAGCCTGGGCGACCAAGCGACACTGTATCCAAAAAAAAAAAAAAAAATTGTCACATGATACCATTTCAGCCCACTAAGATAGCTAGAATTAAAAAGACCCAGAGCACAGCAAATGTTTCTGAGGATGTGGAGAAACAGGAACCCTCGCACACTGCTGCTGGGAATGTAAAATGACAGACATTTTGAAAAATGGTCTGGCTGTTCCTCAAAAGGATAAAAACACATTTACCACGTAACCCAGCTATTCTTCTCCTTCATACATATCCAAGAGAAGTGAAAACATATGTCTGCACAGAAACTTGTGCGTGAATGTTCACAGTAGCATTATTCAGCATAGCCAAAAAGTGGAAAGAACCCAAGTGTCCTTTGATGGGTAAATGGAGAAACCGCTTGTGGTCTATCCACACAGTAGAATATTATGCAGCCAGAAGAAAGGAATGAAGGACTGATCCATGTTACAACACAGATGAACCTCAAGAACACGATGCTCAGTGAAAGACACTAGACACAGAAGGTCACCTAGTGTGTAATTCTACTTACAGGAAACGTGTGGGGGAGACGCATCCGTTGAGTGAGAAAGCAGATGAGGCCGGACTCAGTGGCTCACGCCTGTAATCTCAGCACTTTGGGAGACCGAGGCAGGCAGATCACTTGAGGTCAGGAGTTCGAGACTCCTTGGCAACATGGTGAAACCTCGTCTCTACTAAAAGTACAAAAATTAGCTGGTTGTTGTGGCATGTGCCTGTAATCCCAGCTACTCGGGAGGCTGAGTCAGGAGAATTGCTTGAACCCGGGAGGCGGAGGTTTCAGTGAGTTGAAATCGTGCCACTGCACTCCAGCCTAGACAACAGAGGGAGACTCTGTCTAAGAAAAAAAAAGAAAACGTAAAAGAAACTAGATGAGTGGTTGTCCAGGGAAATGAGGACTTGTGGTGATGTCTCAGAGGGGCAGAATTTCTCTTAGAAGTGATGAAAATGTTCTAAAATGGGTTGTGGTGATAGCTGCACAGTTCTGTGCTTTAAATTGCACAGGTCAGTGAGTGAATTGCTTTGCCTGTGAATTGCATCACCGTAAAGCTATAAAAACAAGGTACAGTCTGGATGGACCCCAAGATGCCTTCGGATGGTGGCCTTTGTGAGAGTCATGGAGGGTCTAGGATTGGGGGGCATGGAGAGACAGTCTCTTGGAGCTGAAGCCTAGAGCATGACTTAGCTGGTGCAGGAGTGGCCTCCTTCTCTCCTGCCCTGGGAGAGGCTCCGCCCACTACTCCCCACTTCCCCCATGAAACCAGCTGTGTCTTTGTGCCAGGAAGACTGGGTGTAGAAGGTGACTGTCTCAGTGGAGCTGGGTCATCTCAGGTGGGGAGTTGGGGTTTCTGAAGGTGAGGACCCTCTGGGGAGGAGGGTGCTTCTCTGAGACACTTTTCCTCACACCTGTTCCTCGTCAGCGGGCCCTGGCTCCTGGAACTTTTGGCCGCCATGTGCTTCACGAAGGTGAATGAGAGGCTGCGTGTGTTTTGTGGGCATATCTGAAAACAGACCGTAAGGGTGCGGGTGCCCTCAGTATTTCCCGAGGTGCCTGTGTGTCAGGGCTCAGTCAGGGACGCCCAGTGGCAGGAGGATAGTGATGGGGTGAGAGTGTCACTGGAGGCGCTGGAGGTCACATCTGTCGGGGGCGCTGGAGAATGGCAGGGGTGCAGATGAGAGGGAGCACCTGTCCCAGGAGCCCCTCACAGCCCAGAAAGCCTGGGGCAGGGATGGGGCAGGGCTCTCCTGGAAACGACTCAGAGAATGATCCTCTCAGAGGCTGGCTCAGCTGGGCAGGCCCAAGAGTAGGGCCTGTGTGGGTCCGGGTGTCTCTTCCTCCTTTCCTGGATTCCCTCCGACCTCTCATTCTCTACCACTGCCCCACCCCAAATGTGAGGCACAGCACACCCTCCAGGGAGCTCTGCGGCCTGTGCCAATGGGTGAAACCCCGTCTCTACTAAAAATATAAAAATTAGCTGGGAGTGGTGGCGTACACCTGTAATCTCCACTACTAGAGGGGCTGAGGCGGAGAATCGCTTGAACCCAGGAGGTGGAGGTTGTGCTGAGCAGAGATTGCATGATTGCTCTCTAGCTTGAGCAACAAGAATGAAACTCCATCTCAAAACAAAACAAAACAAAGCAAAACAAAACAAAGCAAAACAAACAAGAAAAGCATCAGATCTCGTGAGAACTCACTCGCTTTCACCAGAACAGCATGGTGGGAAGTGCCCCCATGATCCAATCACCTCCTACCACGTCCTTCCCTTGACATGTGGGGATTACAATTCCAGATGAGATTTGGGTGGGACACAGAGCCAAACCGTCTCAATTGCACCCCGGATGTGCTGACCCCTGTGATTTCCCCAAGTGTGGGACACCTGGCTGCATAATTTGTGGTAGTGGGGTACTGCACTCATGCTTTCCCCTGAAAACAATAAAATAAAATAACAGTTGCTTAAATGGAATCAGGTGCGTATCTCCAGGCTTCTCTAACAGGCAGGCACAGGGAGGCAGGGGGCCCAGTAGTGACAGAAGACTGTGGCTCCGATAGACCTACCCAGGTTCTAGATGTGGAAGAGCAAGGCCAGGCCCCTGACTTTCTTACTGATAATGGTGCATGGGTCTCCGTGCCCTAGTGGGTTGGTTGAGGACTAGAGGATTTCAGCCTGGTGTGTCCTTGATCACAGAGCTGGAAGCACAGAACTGCTCCCTGATCGCCACCCCTGAGCCCCCGGCGTGAGGGGACTTTGGCCCCCACATCTTTCTTGTCATGACTCCCTCTTCCATCCTCATCCCCCGGGCAGGGCTGGGGCCACAAATTCTCCTTGGTTTTCTCCCAAGATCAAGGGCCCCAGGGGCTGGGGCAGAGGGGACTCCGGAGTCCCCCACCAGGCCCTGGTTTCAGGGGAGAGGCAAGAAGGCAGGGGTCAGATCTCTGGGCCTGAGGCCTCAGCACCCTGCAGTTGCAGAGCCCGGGGCAGCCAGGAGGAACGACTGGGAGGGCACTTCTCACCATTTCGGAGGCCACGCTCAACTGGCCCTGCAGAGGCTCCCGTCGTCCTCCACTTCCTGCCTCTGCTTACTCACACAGACCAGCCTACCCCATTCAGGGGAGGCTTGGCAGCCAGCAGCAGCTGGTGAGATAAAGATGGGGTTGGGGGCCCTGTCCTGTTCTGTCCCATCCTATCCTGGGATTCCATGACTCTTGCCTTTGGGCTGAGGAGGAAGGAGGAAGGGGAAATGGGCCACGGCTTGGGGAGGAGCAAACATCCACAGGGAGGCTCCCTGAGCAGCTCTCCTAGGGCTGAGCCCGCAGTCTGGGAGGGACACTGGGGTGTGCTCAAGGGTGTGGGGGGCTTGGGGACCAGGAACACTGCTGGAGGTCAGTATGCCCCTCCCTGGTCTGCCCTTTCAGAGCATTGGATGCACTCTTGAGTTTCGGAGCAAGCCCTCCTTGGCTCCAACCTAGAGTCCAGCCAGGGAAACAGCTGGACAGCAACCCTGACAGTCACCTTTGGTGGCCCTGGTCACTCTGAGGGGCCCTGCTTGCTTCCAGCCCCTGTCCCAGCAGCTCCTGCAGGGCTGAGGGAGGTGACCAGGGGGAAGGAAAGGTGTCGCCAGGCTCTCTGGGCCCTGCTGCCCCCAGCCTTCCTGAGGAAGGAGGCAGCTGGATCCAGAGTTCTCTCTGCAGAGCCTCAAAGGGCCCCACAGGCTTTCCTCCTCCGCATCCTGCAGAAACCTCTGATGTCCCTTTATCCTGGAAGGACTGTCTCTGGCCTGAGACCCCAGCTCTGAGGGGCCGCCCATGGCCCAACCCTGGCCCCGCCTCTCCTTACCCTGTGCCACGTGCTGGGATCTCCTGTCCACCACTGCTCAAGTTTTTTGTTTTGTTTTGTTTTTCTGAGACAGAGTTTCACTCTTGTTGCCCAGGCTGGAGTGCAATGGCACAATCTCTGTCTCCTGGGTTCAAGCAATTCTCCTGCCTCAGCCTCCCAAGTAGCTGGGATTACAGGCATATGTCACCACGCCTGGCTAATTTTGTATTTTTAGTACAGACGTGGTTTCTCCATGTTGGCCAGGCTGGTCTCTAACTCCTGGCCTCAGGTGATCCACCCACCTCGGCCTCCCAAAGTGCTGGGATTATAGGTGTGAGCCACCGCGCCCAGCTGCTCAAGTTCTTTCTACCATTTCCCCAACCTCTCCAGTGACTCCGTGTCCCCCTTGACTCACCCCTCATGTCCCCCTTGGCTTCCTCTTACCTAGAAATCCCTCCTGCTGTGCTGTGGTCCCCAGGCACTCTGTCACCCCCAGCCTGGACAGCAGTCGCAGCCTCCTAGCTGGTGTTCCTGGTCTTGCCTCTCTCAAGCCATTTCCATGCAGTAGCCAAAGCTGAAGTGATTTTATTACTAGAGAAGAAATCCCTCCCTTCCTGAGCCCTCTGCAGGTCTCCCATTGCACATGAGCCCAGGGCTGACCTGTCAGGCCCCAGGCATTGGCAGCTTTTTTGTCCCCCTCCGGGACAGATGCTATCCAGCTGCATCTGGGGCTCCTCCCTTCCCCAGGCCTGGCTTCCTGCTACTCCCTCTGCCTGGGCCGCCCCTCCCACATCCTTCCCAGGCCGCCTTCCCCTTATTCCCCTCAATAACCCAGCACCTTCCCTGGCACACAGTAGGCACTCAATACATCAGGAGGGCTTCCCGTGCTTCAAATGTGGCCTCTCCCAACTCTTCACCCTCCATCTCTCAGTTGACTGATCCCTCCTCCTTGAAATGTCCTTTCCTGGGGTCTTCCACGAGAGGAATTTCTCCTGCAACATCTGGTGACATAGTCTCACTCTGTTGCCCAGGCTGGAGTGCAATGGCATGATCTAGGCTCACTGCAACATCTGCCTCCCGTGTTCAAGCAATTCTCCTGTTTCAGTCTCCCAGGATGCTGGGACTACAGGCACACACCACCACGCCCAGCTAATTTTTGTATTTTTTGTAGAGACAGGGGTTTCACTATGTTGATCAGGCTGGTCTTGAACTCCTGACCTCAGGTGATCCACCTGCCTCGGCCTCTCAAAGTGCTGGGAGCATGGGCACCACGCTGAGCCAAGTCAAGGAGTCTTATGTGACTAGTGAGTACTTACTGCACAGCACAGATCAAGGGCAGACTCCAGAGGAGAAAACATTCCAGGGTCAGATTCCTTGGCCCTCCCCACAGCTGGCTGTGAAGGCTGACATCTCCCCCTTCTCTCCCACTTCGGGTGGTAACACTCTCCCCCCACCTGCTTCCAGGCAGCCTGCTCCAGAGGTGCAGCTGTGTCCCTGTGCCCCAGAGGGACAGCTGACAGTTCGAATTTTGGTGGACTTGTAAAGAAATAAAGAGGGGCCACTTTGGAGAAGGCCATTTTACTTCGGGCGTTTTAATTACATTGCTGAGGCCGGAAAGCAATGCCTCGGGCAGGGAAGGACAGCCGTGAAAGTGGAAGGAGAGGGAAGTGAGGTGTGGTAGGAAAGGACATTCCTGCAGGCCTCCGCTGTGGAGGACCCCGGGTAGGTGGCGCAGGGCACGGCTGGCGGAAGGCGGGCCAAGCTAGTATAGCGTCTCGCGGGCGTGGGTGCGCAGGTGGCGCAGCAGGTGGGAGTTGCGGCTGAAGCTGCGGCCACATTGCGTGCAGGAGTAGGGCCTGGCGCCCGTGTGCACCAGCAGGTGTCGCAGCAGATTGCAGCTGCGGCTGAAGCTCTTGCCACACTCCACGCACTCCTGCGGGGGCTCGGCCTGCTCCTGCCCTGGCTCCGCATGGGTAGCCAGGTGCCGCCGCAGATGCGCGTTGCGCCGAAAGCTGCGACCGCACGTCTGACAGCTGTAGGGCCGCTCGCCCGTGTGGCTGCGGCGGTGGCGGGCCAGGTTGGAGCTATTGCGGAAACGGTGGCCGCAGGTGTCGCAGGCGTGGGGCTTTTCCCCTGTGTGGATGCGCTGGTGGCGCGCCAGGTGGGCGCTCTGGCTGAAGCCCTCGCCGCACTCGCTGCAGCGGCAGGGCTTCTCGCCAGTGTGGCTGCGCTGGTGGCGGGCTAGATCCTGGGTCTGGCCGAAACTCTTCCCGCACTGGGTGCAGAGGTGGGGCCGAGGGCCACCGTGGGTCAGCAGGTGGCGGGCAAGACTGGCCCGGCGCACGAAGCGCTTCCCACACTGCGGACAGGCGTAGGGCTTCTCGCCCGTGTGCACCCGTTGGTGGCTGACCAGCTGCGAGCTTTGCGTGAAGCTGCGGCCGCAGGCCTGGCAGGAGAAGGGCCGCTCGCCTGTGTGCACCCTCCGGTGGGCCACCAGGTGCTCGCTGCGCCGGAAGGCCTTGCCGCAGTCGCTGCACACGAAGGGCCTCTGGTCGGAGTCCCGGCGGCGGCTGCCAGAGCCTTCGGAGGACCGGTGGTCCTTGTCCCTGGCGTGGATCCGCAGGTGGCGCTTAAGGCTGGAGCGGCGCTGGAAGGTCTGGCCGCAGTGGGAGCACAGGACTTCGGTCAGCGGTGGCGCTTCGGCCTTGCTCTCAGGAGCGCAGGGAGGCTTCTGGTCCTGGGCGTGCGCCAGCAGGTGCTGCACAAGGCTGGCGCGGCGCTGGAAGCCGCGGCCGCACTCGGCGCACAGGAAGGCCGGCTCGGAGGAGTGGGTCAGTAGGTGCTTGCTCAGGTGCGAGCTCTGGCGGAAGCGGTGGCCACACAGGTGGCAGGCGTGCGGCCGCTCGTCCGTGTGAGTGCGCATGTGCAGCTTGAGAATGGAGCTGCGGCCGAAGCTCTTCCCGCAGCAAAGGCACAGAAAGGAGCGCCCGGCCGGGTGCGAGTGCAGCTGGTGCGCCTTCAGGCGAGACAGCTGCGGGAAGCTCACCCCGCAGTCTGCGCAGATGAACTGCAGCTCCGGATTGGGCTCGGGGACGCCCTCAGCCACTTTGACCTCCAAAATTTCACTGCCGCCAAGAAGGGACCCATCTCCACCAGGGCCACTCGCCGCAGCGCCCCGTCCGAGCGTCTGGACGCAAGGCTCTCCCGGCACCCCAGGACTATCTGTCTGAGACTCTGCTAAGATGGCAGTGGGCCAGGCAGCCCCTTTGGGCTCTTCTTGTTTAAATTCCTCCTTGTCTGGGGTTCTGCTTCCAAATCCTGGGAAACAAGAGAAAACAGAGATGGTCAGGCCTATTCCCAGGGCCCCTATCAATCACCAGAACCTGATTGGCCTGGAAGTGGAAAGAAACCCAGGATCCTGCAAAGCTGGTAGGTGAAAGGCCAGGCACGGTGGTTCACGCCTGTAATTTCAGCACTTTGGGAGGCCGAGGCGAGTGGATCACTTGAAGTCAGGAGTGAGTTCGAGACCAGCCCGGCCAACATGGTGAAGCCCCGTCTCTACAAAAAATAAAAAATTAGCTGGGTGTGGTGGCGTGCGCCTGTGGTCCCAGCCACTCGGGAGGCTGAGGCAAGAGAATCACTTGAACCCGGGAGGCGGAGGTTGCAGTGAGCCGAGATGGTGCCACTGCACTCCAGCCTAGGCAACAGAGCGAGACTCCATCTCAAAACAAACAAACAAACAAACAAAAAACCTGGTAGGTGGGTAGAGAGGATAGAGGTCAAACAAGGGTGCCCTTTTATTTGACCTCAAAACAAAAAGTTAGCTGGGCATGGTGGCACACACCTGTAGTCCCAGCTACTCGGGAGGCTGAGGTGGGAGGATTACCTGAGCCCAGGAGTTCCCGGCTGCAGTGAGCCATGATTGTGCCACAGTCTGGGCGAGTAACATCCTGTTTCAAAAAACAAAAAGGCCAAAAAGTCAGGTAGGGTCTGGAACTTCAGGCAAAGAAGCGGTGTTGGCCGGTCACGGTGGCTCGCGCCTGTAATCCTAGTATTTTGGGAGGCCAAGGTGGGAGGATTGCTTGAGCCCGGGAGTTGAGACTAGCCTGGGCAACACAGCGAGACTCCATCTCTTAAAAAAAAAGACAAGAGGCCGGGCGCGGTGGCTCAAGCCTCTAATCCCAGCACTTTGGGAGGCCGAGACGGGCGGATCACGAGGTCAGGAGATCGAGACCATCCTGGCTGACACGGTGAAATCCTTGCCTCTACTAAAAAATACAAAAACTAGCCGGGCGAGGGTGGCGGCGCCTCTGTAGTCCCAGCTTACTTCGGAGGCTGGAGGCGGTGAGAATGGCAGGAACCTCGGGAGGCGGAGCTTGCAGCGAGCCGGAGATCTGCCACTGCACTCCAGCCTGGGCGGCAGAGCGGTGACTCCGTCTCCAAAAAAAAAAAAAAAAAAAAAAAAGACAAGAAAAGAAAAAGAAAGAGGCATCAGTGGTCACTACTCCAGGGAAGGGTTGCTTACCCAGGGGGTGTGCAGGCCACGCCTTATTCTCTGGCACATCCTCAAAGGTCAGGGACTCCTAAATAAGAGCAGAAACCTTTAGTCAGAGAGGATCATGCCCAGGACCTGTGGGAATGAAACACTCCCAGGACTGGAATCAGGAAGGTATGATTTGCTAAAAACTACAGTGGTAGGGAAGCTCCCCGGGGCTTGAGAACATCTTCGGTGGCGCCCCAGCTCACCTCTCAGCACAGTCAGCCAGCTCCTGATCTCCTGAACTCTCCTCTGGCCATGGTGAGGGGCCCTGGGGGCCTGACAGCATTGGGGAGGAAGCACTGTTAGAAGGCAGTCTCCTGCCTGCCATGTGGCTGCAAGGACATGCACCACATCATCGGGCCCTGTGAAGACACCTTGGTGCTCTCCTTTCCGGGTCACTCCTGGGAGGCCCCACTTCTCACCCCACCCTGGCAGACATCCAGGTCAGCCCCAACACCCAGTCCTGGCCTCCTAGGGCACACAGGCTCCTCACTGCTTTCTTGCAGGGCCCGGAATGTCTCTGGGGCCCCGGCTCAGTGGCTGCTTTGAACTTGGGGGAAGTCTCCACTGTCCCAGCTCAGCAGGCTTGGCAGGCCTTGGCTGGGCTGGGGGAAGCCCATCCGATGGGCCCAGCACTGAAGGTTCTTCTGCAGGCAATTCCTTCTTGGGGCTGTGGCTGGGGACCTGGGAAGCACACCTCCAAGGTGACGCCTAGTAACGGGGACAACTCTTCTTGCCAGCATTACAACTAAAAATCCTGTTCAAAACACATTCAAGCTAAGTGACTCCTGGGTAGCCTGTGTCCTTCTGACCGAGGGACATGGGACAGAAACGAGGTGAGAGTCAGACAGGGTAGTGGAGCATGAGGTAAATGAAGGAAATGTCCAGGTGGGGAAAGTGGAGTTTCCAGAGATTGTTCACTGGGGCTTATCAAGTTTCATCATCTGCATACTGCTCAGTCCACTGCCCCACCCTTCTCACCAGCGTGCCTCCGCTGGGCACCTCGGTGGATGCTCCAGCAGCAGCACCACCTCCTCCTCCTCCTGGAGGCTGCCCCTGCAGGTTTGCCCCAGAGTGAGCACACCCCAGCAGTCTGCCTGCCCAGCCCGTGATCTACTGGGGTGGGCAGAGTCGTCGTAGCCAGTGGCTTAGAGCCCGGAGCCGGCTCAGGGATGCCTCGTGGCCCCATGTCCTCCTGATACTGGAAGCATCTGAACAGCTGGTGAGCCACCTGGCTCAGCCTGGACTCCTGGCCTCAGTCCTCTGGGCTGGGCAGCCTCCTCCTCCTCCAACTCTTGACTTCCCCCAGCTGCTCCTGCCCAGGCAAGCCAAGACTACCCTTCAAGCATCCTTCACTGTGGGATGCTCTCCCACAGCCGTGCACCCCACCTCGGCCCTCCTCTTACCACACTCCAAGGTGAACACCCTGGGTTAGGATCTGAGGAAGCTGGCCGCATTAACCTAGGTCATCCAAGCAAAGACATCAATACTTTGCACCCAGAGGAAGAGTTTTACTCATTGGGTAATGGCTCATGAGGGCAGGCACCGGGTCTCAGGGTTACCAACAAAGCAAAGGCCAGAGAAACGACAGTTCTGTATTATCATCCTCCTTAAACATTTAGAAATTTGCATCACTTGGCTGGTGCAGTGGCTCACACCCAATCCCAGCACCCCAGAGTGTGCCCAGGCCGGGCGACCGGCACAGAGATCTCCTGGCCAACACGGTGAAACCTTCTTACCAAAAATACAAAACACCATGGATAATTAGTCCCAGCTGCTGGGGAGGCTGAGGCAAGAGAATGGCTGAACCCAGGAAGTGTGAGCTTGCAGTGAACCGACCACTGCACTCCGCCCAGCAACAGAGCCAGACTCTGTCTCAAAATAAAAAGGTCAAGTATGGTGGCTCACACCTGTAATCCCAGCACTTTGGGAAAGCCGGTGGCAGGCGGGATCACGAGGTCAGAGACGAGACCATCCTGGCTGCACGGCAGTGAAACCCTGCCTCTACTCAAAAATGCATGAAAAATTAGCTGGGCCTGGTGGCGGCTACTTCGTAGTCTCTGAAGCACTTGGGAGGCTGAAGCAGGAGAATGCATGGAACTGGAGGTGCAGTGAGCTGGAGATCGCACTTCACCAGCACTCCATAGCCTGGCTACAGAGTGAGACTTGTTCAAAAAAAAAAAAAAAAAAAAAAAGAGAGAAATTTGCATCACTTTCTCCCAAGTGACTAAAGTGACCATCCTGAAAGAGAAACAACCCACTCTTCCCTTCTTCCTGATGTAGCCACTGGGAGCACATGCATCAAGACGGGATCCTGGCTAAACAAGTTTGTTTTTACAGCTTTTTTTTTGATATGGAGTCTTGCTATATCACCCAGGACTGGAGTGCAGTGGTGCAGTGGCATCTCAGCTCACTGCAGCCTCCACCTTCCAGGTTCAAGCGATTCTCGTTCCTCAGCCTGGGTTTACAGTAACTGGGATTACAGGCCTGTGGCACCACGCCCAGCTAATTTTTGCATTTTTAGTAGACACAACGGTTTCACCATGTTGGCCAGGCTGGTCTTGAACTCCTGACCTCAAGTGATCAGCCCGCCGCAGTCTCCCAAAGCGCTGGGATTAAGGTGTGAACCACTGGCACCAAGCCTGTTTATTTAATTTTTAATTTAATTAAGTAATTTATTTACTTTTTGAAGACAGGGTCTCACTATGTCACCGAGGTTGCAGTGCAGTGGCGCAATCACGGCTCACTGCAGCCTTGATCTCCTGGGCTCAAGTGATCTTCCTGCCTCAGCCTCCCGAGCAGCTGGGACTACAGGTGCATATCACCACGCTGGGCTAATTTTATTTATTTTTTGTTGAGATGAGGTCTCATTATGTTGCCCAGGCTGGTCTCAAACGCCTGGGCTCAAGTGATCCACCTGCCTCAGCCTCTCAAAGTGTTGGGATTACAGGTGTGAGCCACTGTGCCTAGCCCAAAAATGCCTAATCTCAATCCAACCGGCCTTTATTTATTTATTTATTTGAGATAGAATTTCACTCTTGTTGCCCAGGCTGGAGTGCAACGGCAAGATCTCGGCTGACTGCAACCTCCGCCTCCCGGGTTCCAGTGATTCTCGTCCCTCAGCTTCCCGAGTAGCTGGGATTACAGGTATGCGCCACCACACCCCACTAATTTTGTATTTTTAGTAGAGACGGGGTTTCACCATCTTGGCCAGGTTCGTCTCGAACTCTTGACCTCAGGTGATCTGCCCGCTTCGGTCTCCCAAAGTACTGGGATTCCAGGCGTGAACCACCCTGCCCGGCCTAACTGTGGCCTTTAGATCCAACTTCCAATGTTTAGGGCCTTGCAGGGAATATGGAACAAGTCAGACCATCTCTCAAAGAAATTGGCCTGAGTTACTCAGTGTCATAAAAAGTAAGTGCCTGTAGGAGGCGCTATTGGAGAGTAGCCCAAAGAAGTCTCACAACCAAGTGGGTGAACCTAAATTGGATCCTCATTCATTTTTCTTAAAGGCTTTAAAAGACATCCTGGGGCCAGTTGGAAAATTTTGAGTATGGTGGGGATGGATACTAGACGATAATAGTATGACTACTCATTTCTGAGATGAGAGTCTAGTCTTGCAATATATAGGAAATGGCTGCGTTCTTAGGAAACGCTGAAGAGTTTGGAGAAGGGGCCTGAAGGCTCAGCCACATTTATGGACTGACGATGAGATACATATATTAATGTTCATTTCACTGCTTTTTCAAGTTCTCTGGATGTTTTCAAATTTTCAAAATAAAAGGTTAGAGGGGCTGGAGTCATGCCTGTTAACCCAGCACTTTGGGAGGCCTAGGCAGGAGGATCACTTGAGCCTCAGGAGTTCAAGGCCAGCCCTGGGCAACATGGCAAGACCTCCATCTCTAAAAAAACTTAAAATGTAGGGCTGGGTGTGGTGGCTCACATCTGTTAATCCCAGCACTATGGGAGGCCGAGGCAAGCAGATCACAAGGTAAGGAGATCGAGACCATCCTGGCTAACATGGTGAAACCCCGTCTCTACTAAAAATACAAAAAATTAGCTAGGGGTGGTGGCGGGTGCCTGTAGTCCCAGCTACTCGGGAGGCTGAGGCAGGATAGTGGCGTGAACCCAGAAGGTGGAGCTTGCAGTAAGCCGAGATCATGCCACTGCACTCCAGCCTGGGCGACACAGTGAGTTAAATTAGTCACAGTGAGCTAAATTAAAAATTTAGCTTACCAGGCGCAGTGGCTCTTGCCTGTAATCCCAGCACTTTGGGAGGCCGAGAAGGGTGGATCGCAAGGTCAGGAGATAGAGATCATTCTGGTTAACACGGTGAAACCCCGTCTCTACTAAAAATACAAAAAATTAGCCAGGTGTGGTGGTGGGTGCCTGTGGTCCCAGCTACTCGGGAGGCTGAGGCAGGAGAATGGTGTGAATCCAGGAGGTGGAACTTGCAGTGAGCCGAGATCGCGCCACTGCACCCCAGCCTGGGTGACAGAGCCAGACTCCGTCTCAAAAAAAAAAAAAAAAAAAAAAAAAAAGGGTCAGCTGTGGCTCAAGCCTGTAATCCCAGCACTTTGGGAGGCTGGGTAACCGCCGGATCACGCAGGTCAGGGAGATCGAATCATCCTGGTTAACACGCAGAAACCCCGGCTCTACTAAAAATACAAAAACCAGCCGGGCAGGTGGGTGGACGCCTGCAGTCCCAGCTACTCGGGAGGCTGAGGCAGGAGAATGGCGAACCCTCGGGAGGTGGAGCTGCAGTGAGCTGGAGATCCCGCCACTGCACTCCAGCCTGGTGACAGAGCGAGACTCCATCTCAAAAAAAAAAAAAAAAAAAAAAAAATGTAACCAGTCATGGTTGTGTATACCTGTGGTCCTAGCTACTTGGAAGGCTGAGGTGGCAAGATTGCTTGATCCCAGGAGGTTGAGGCTGCGGTGAGTGAGCTGTGACTGCAACACTGTACTCCAGCCTAGGCGACAGCCTGAGCTCCTGTCTCAAAAAATAAAAAATGTAAAATAAGTCACTTATCGCCACCAGGGGGCACTGACAACCTCCCCCAACCTCCTCCCAAGTCTAGGACTGTGGGGCTTCTCCTTCCTGGTCTGGTAGCCCAGTGCCACCCACAGGGGATTCAGTTCAGTCCTGCTCAACTAATTGAGGCTGGATGACTTAAGCTTTTCTGAGCGGAGCAGGCTCGTATTTTTGTTAGATCTCTGAGGCACTTTTTACATTTTATTTCAGACAGGGGTCATTTTATAGACATGGAAACCCAGGCTCCTGCCCTCTGCTTTCTGCCCTTCCTGTTCTCTAGCCTCAGGGCTACACAAGGGAACCTCTCCTAGAGCCTCCCACTCTCCACTCCCAGTTGGCACCCCAGGTAGGGGGATGTGAAGAAAGCCTGAAGCACCACTCCCCCCACCTGAGTGGCACAGGGCACTGTCCAGCACATAGTGGCTGGCACACAGTAGGCATCCATGAGCACGAGCTATTACTGTTCTCATTGCTGATGATGACAACACCAGGCACCGCAGCAGTGACTCATAGTTCTATTGCACCCATCACCCATTCTACAGCCGAGGACACTAAGGCTCAGCAAAAAGGTAACCCAGTGGCCGGGTGCAGTGACTCAGGCCTGTAATCCCAGCACTGTGGGTGGCCGAGGTGGGTGGATCACCTGAGGTCAGGAGTTCGAGACCAGCCTGACCAATATGGTGAAACCCTTGTCTCTGCTAAAATTACAAAAATTAGCTGGATGTGGTGGCATGCGCCTGTAGCCCCAGCTACTCAGGAGGCTGAGAGAGGAGAATTGCTTGAACCTGGGAGGCGGAGGTTGCAGTGAGCCAAGATCACGCCACTGCACTCCAGCCTGGGCGACAGAGTGAGACTCCATCTCAAAAAAAAAAAAAAAAAAAATTATCCGGGAATGGTGGCATGCATCTGTGGTCCCAGCTGCTCGGGAGACTGAGGCAGGAGAATCGCTTGAACCTAGGAGGCAGAGGTTGCAGTGAGCTGAGGTTGCACCACTACACTCCAGCCTGGGCGATAGAATGAGACTCTGTCTCAAAAAAAAAAAAAAAAAAGGTAACCCAGCCTTGGGCAGCCTCTCCCTAGTAACAATGGCCTAGTTGAGAGCCTTGGCCAGTTCGGTGTACCCAATTAATATGAGCCTGAGGGTTCTCTGAACCTCTTTCTCAGGTGGGGTGTGTGTTGTGGTACAGAATGGGGGATTTTAAGCTTAGCCGCTGAGAAGGAGGGGGAGGTGATGCTAGAACATGACCCATCTCTCCCAACCTCCCCGAAACACACAGTATCTTCCAAGCCCCTCACCCCCACCCCATCTCCCCTCCATCTCCCAACCTCAGCTACCTGGGGAAGGACTCCGACAAAACTGGGAAGTTCCCTGCCCCAGTCCCATCCCATCCAGGCGTTGAGATGCTTCCTAGCGTTAACCCTTAAGCTCCCAGTTTGGGAGCCGGATGGGGACAGGGTGGGGCCAGATAAATGAAGACAAAGTGAGAAATCCAGATTTCAACCCCTGCATGTGTGAGAGTGTAACCACCCCCGAGCCAGAACTATGCTTTCCTGCCCTCTGGCATCCACTCCAGGCAGCCCCCATCCCCCTCAACCCGTCTCTCCCCACTAGGGCGATGCAGTGCCTCAATCACAGATGAGTGTATTTCTCTGCCTGGCCTGGGAGTAGGAGCTGTGACTAGTTCAATGAGTGTTCATCCAGCACTTGAAGTTACTTCAATGTCTATTAGCAGCAATTAGGAAATGGCAATGATTCTGGCCAACTCAAAGGAAAGCACATAACAACGTCTAGGGCAGAAAAGGTCTGTGATAAATGATCAGAAAAATGGTGTTGTGAGGCCGGATGCGGTGGCTCATGCCTATAATCCCAGCATTTTGGGTGACCGAGGCAAAAGGATCGCTTGAACCCGGGAGGTCAAAGCTGCAGTGAGACATGTTCGCGCCACTGCACACCAGGCTGGATAAAAGGGGAAGACCCTGTCTCAAAAAAAAAAAAAAAAAAAGAAAAGAAAAAAAAAGTGAGGGGGAGGGGAGAGAAAATGGGATTGTGTTTCACTGGTTTTTAGTAGCATGCACAAAATAACAAGAAAACCAATCACTGCTCATCCACTGCCCTGCAGGAGAAGCGGGCAGGTACTGAGCGTCCAGCGATTAGGCTCATTTCATCCCGGTCCAGCCCATGCACTAAATAATCATTTCTCCCTTTGCGAAGTGCAAAGTTGCACTTGGTGACGTGCTCAGGGTCACACCAGATGGAGCCAAGATTTGCTTTAGGCTGAGAACGTAGGTCTAGAACACAGTGCCAGAGCTCTGAAACAGAAAAGGAACTGATCTCCACCTGCTCTGTGCCATTTTCCTAGCCTTAACCGAAATATCACAGCATGAAACAAAAAAAATAAGAGGATTCCAAATTTCAGCCCTCAGGCCGAGCCACACAGGGAGGCCGGAATCTCCAGGTGAGGTCTCTCCAAAAGGTTTCAAAGAGGTGGAATTCGAGACAAGTTGGCTTCAGAGAATTTCTCCCTCCCCCCAGATCTCCAGGACAAAAGCTCTGTTAATATGCACCTCTGTTGGGGGTGGGCTGGGTAGGGAAGCAGGCGGAGGCTCTACAGCCACCATCCAACATTTGACCAGCTTAATTTGGAGCCCAGGGTGGAGGTGCTGCCACGAGACCCATCCAGGTCATGTGAGAGCCCAGAGTTGGGGAAGGGGGCAAAGGTGGGGTCCGCGGCCGGGAACACCCCCTTTCTCCCTGGACACAGTTGGCAGATGCCTGATTTGTTGTTTGGTGGTGGGCTTCCCTCTGCGTGCTGGGCTGAGTGGACAAGGCCCATCAGTCCACCTGGGAGCATGTGAAGCCAGCCTTCTTCAATGTCACAGGAAGTTCTGCGATCTCCCTCCTCCCCAACGCCCCCATCGCAACAGGTCCACCAAGCTGGCTGACACAAGGCTCCCCAGCAGACCCTCTACATCCTCCCAAGGCTCTTCCAGCCCCCACCCCAGCACCAAGGCCTGGAGCTTCCCCTGCTCTCTCCAAGCTGCTGTGAACTCCTAGCACCCGTTCTGGCAGCCTGCACCCCGGCCTCCCTCCAACTCACCACTCCGAGTCCCCACTACACAGGCAGAGATGCTAGGGGGGTTCTCTGAGGACTCCAGGGCCAAAGCCAGCCTCCGCCAGCCTAGGGAAGGGCTCTGGGAAAATGGAACAGGAAGTTCCTTGCCCCAGTCCCATCCCATCCAGGTGATGAGGGGCTTCCTAGAGTTAACCCTTAAGCTCCCAGTTTGGGAGCGGGATGGGAAGAGGGCGGGGCCAGGGACATGAAGACAAAGTGAGAAATCCAGATTTCAATCCCAGCATGTGTGAGTGTAACCATCCCCCAAGCCAGAACTACCACCTCCCAAATGAAGACTGGCCTGGTGCCCCTTGCAGGTCTGCCCATCTTTCTTTTGGGCTAAGAGCTGCCATTTTTAAATGCCCACAGTGTGCTGGTTTCTTTGCTAGGCTTTTCATTCACGTGACTACTCTTTGCAATGGCCTCCTGTGTGCCAGGCACTGTTACAAAGCAGGGGCTAAGGACCCAGAGAGAAACTGGAGGAATAAGGCCCTGCTCTCAGGGTCTTACATTTTAGGGCAAAGGAGCAGCGACGGTGCTAGGAAAAAATGGAACAGGAGGATGTGATGGGGCAGAGGCTGCTCCATCTAAACGGTCACCTAAAGTCCTCCGAGTCCTGCCAGGTGGTTTTGTCCCAACTTTACCGATGACGAAGCAAGGGCTCCCCAGGAGGGAAGTGACCTCACCAACAGCGTTTGGGCCCAAACCAATTCCTTCCCTGTGCTTAAAGTGCCTTCTTGGGTTGTGCCCTTGGCTGCAGCTCGTGCCTTACTGAGCGTTCAGAGCCCCCGGGGAGTCAGGACCACCTCTCAGGTGTTGGCCGTTTCCCCGGCCTAGACCCCTCGGTCCTTTGGGGCCTGGACCCGCCTGACTGGCTCATCTGCCGGGTCTTTGTTTTCCTGCACTTAACATCTGAGCTCATCCTGTTCTTATTTCAGTTGTCTAGTGCTCCCTGCGCACGACGGTCTTTCTCCTTGGTCTGCTCTGCATTCCCCGCGTCCAGCGCCTCGCGCTTCCAGTCGCGGGCTCCTCCCACACCATAATTTGTCCAGTGGCAGGGCCAGAAAAACCCGCCCCCAGGGAAGTGGGCCCGAAGGCCAAGGGGCGGGGCGGGGTTCTGTAGGGCAGGAGGGGGCGTGTCCGGGGCGGGGTGGGGTGCTGTAGCGCCGGAGCGGGTGTGGCCTTGGCGGGACCAGGCAACCACTAGAGGCTGGGAAGCGAGAGGCGTGGAGACTCTCTCATCACACCCGGTTAATTTTTTTTTTTTTTTGTATTTTTTGTAGAGATGGGGTTTCACCATGTTGGCCAGGCTAGTCTTGAACTCCTGACCTCAGGTGATCCACCTGCCTTGGCCTCCCAAAGTGCTGGGATTACAGGCATGAGCCACTGCACTCAGCCTCTTTGATCAACTGAGGTCAGGAGTTCAAGACTCGCCTGGACAACATGGTGAAACCCCATCTCTACTAAAAATTTTTGTTTCTTTTAAAATTGTAATTCTCCCAATTCCACTTATTTTATTTTATTTTGTTAGAGACAAGGTCTTGCTATATCTCCCAGGCTGGACTCAAACTCCTGGGTTCAAGTGATCCTCCCACCTTGGTCTACCAAGGAGCTGGGACTACAGCTGGGACTCCATGCCATCGAGCGTTCTTTCCCTCTCATTGGTGAATGATTTTCCTCATTACATCAGTTATTCATTCTACTGTGGGTAGACAGTGGGAAGTTTTCAGTTTGGGGCTATCTGTAGTTGTTTTCATATGTCTCTGGTGACCATATATGGGACAGCAGTCTGAAATAGGTGAAGAGCAAAGTGGGAGGTTTTATCTTTGGGAGGTAAGGACTGCACGTGTGTACTCCGAGTTCTGAGGCCACCGAGGGAGCCTCAGGGACTGGCCTCCGGGCAGAGCTGCTCTCACTGCCCTGGGCACTGGGGACAAGACCAGGACAAGCAGGACCCTGTGCATGTTTCCTCGAATGGCTTATGGTCGCTTCTGAAAGATGCTGGGTGTCTGTTGACGTTCGGGCTACCAGTGACATCTAATCTGGTCATCTGCCAGGGTGTGCAGGGGGAGTGGTGCTTTTCAGGTGTAGGAACAGCTCTGGAAATAAACGAGGGATGTAAAAGGAGACAGACTGAGCTTCTAGCCCTAGGCCCTCCACAGCCCTGCTGCATGTGTCCTTGGCGAACTCACTTTTCATTTGAAAACCATCACTGCCTCCTCTGTAATGCATGAACGATGATCCTACCTGCCAGATGAATTGCAGGAGAGGGTTGCAGAAGAGGAGGTTTGCAAAAGCACTGAGACCTTAAAGATAATAAACGTGTATGAATCCGTACCTGAAACTAGGGGGCGCTAAAGAGAGTGTGGTCCCTGCAGGGTTGGGGTGAAGTGTGCGGAGTGGGAGGGGGAACCTTTGGAGTAGTGTCCTCCAAGAGAAGTGTGGTGCCACCCACAGCCGCAATTTTAAATTTTCTGGTAGCCACAATTAAAGAGGTAAAAGGAAACAGGTGCGATTAATTTTTTTTTTTTTTTTTTGAGACAGATTTTCGCTCTTGTTGCCCAGGCTGGAGTGCGATGGCCCGATCTCGGCTCACCACAACCTCCACCTCCTGGGTTCAAACAATTCTCCTGCCTCAGCCTCCTGAGTAGCTGGGATTACAGGCATGCACCACCACACCTGACTAATTTTGTATTTTTAGTAGAGACAGGGGTTTCTCCATATTGGTCAGGCTGGTCGCGAACTCCCAACCTCAGTTGATCCGCCTGCCCCGGCCTCCCAAAGTGCCGGGATTACAGGCCTGAGCCACCGCGCCCGGCCAGCAATTAATTTTAATAATACGATTTAGTTAACTCGTTATATCCAAAATGTTATTATTTCAACAAACACAGAAAATTGTTAATGACTTGCTGCACATTCTTTTTTCTCATAAAAGTCTTCAAAATCCAGTGTGCATTTTACAGTGAGAGCACATCTGAGCTCCGCCTCGCCCCATTTAAAGCACTCAATAGCCATCTGTGGCTTTGGGGCGGTTCTGGGACCTCAGAGTTGTGGTGTTTCCTGCGGGGAAAGACTATTGTGGCTGCTGGAGGGCGGAGGAAGAATAACAATAGGCGAAGTGCAGGGCACCGGGGTCTCTTAGGAGAACACAGCTGCTTGCTGAAATAATTAGGAGTCCAAAACCTCTGCAAGGAAGAAGGGGAGATGGGAAATGAGGAAGGAGCCCCGGGGGACACCGGGGAAGGGAGAAAATGAGCCGGGGCAGCTTGATTTGCAGCAAATTTATTATTTTAAAGGCCCGGCAAGGTCGGGCACGGTGGCTCACTCTTGTAATCCCAGCACTTTGAGAGGCCAAGGCAGGTGGATGACCTGAGGCCAGGAGTTCAAGACCAGCCTGGCCAACATGGTGAAACCCCTGTCTCTACTAAAAATACAAAAATTAGCTGGGCGTGGTGGCGGGCGCCTGTAGTCACAGCTGCTCGGGAGGCTGAGGCAGGAGAATTGCTTGAACCCAGGAGGCGGAGATAGTAGTGAGCTGAGATGGCACCACTGCACTCCAGCCTGGTGACAGAACGAGACTCTGTCTCAAAGAAAAAAAAAAAAGACCTGCCCAGAAGGTAGGTCACTCCCAGTCAGTAGAATTTTTGTTGATTTGGGATTTGGGAGGGTGAGCACTTAGAACCACAGTCCAGGCCAGTGCAGTGGCTCACACCTCTAATCCCAGCACTTTGGGAGGCTGAGGTGGAAAGATCACTTGAGCCTAGGAGTTTGAGACCAGCCTGGGCAACACAGTGAGATCTCTACAAATATTTTAAAATTAGCTGGACATGGTGGTGCATGCCTGTAGTCCCAGCTACTTAGGAGGCTGAGGCAGGATGATCACTTGAGCACAGGTGGTTGAGGCTGCAGTGAGCCATGATCACACCACTGCACTCCAGTCTGGATGACAGAGCCAGACCGTGTCTCAAACACACACAAACACACACACACACACACACACACAGAGAGAGAGAGAGAGAGAGAGAGAGAGAACCATGTCCCAGCTGCAAAGACTGCACAGCGCTGGGAAAGTATTTTGGTCCCTATACACGCCACAAAAAAAAGAGAGAGAGAGTGTTGAACCTACCTCCACGGTTTGTCCTGGGGGTGGTCCCAGCATGGCTTGTTCAGGACCATCTTGGCCCTGCTCTGAAACCCCTATAAGGAGCGAGGCCCTTCTAACTGGTTAAGCACCTTAGTTTTCTTACTGCAAGGTAGTGCCAAAGCATATGATTCCGAATAACTCCCAGCATAAGCTGGGTGCAATGGCTCACATCTGTAGTCCCAGTTTCGTGAGAGGCTAAGCCATTGGCTCACTTGAGCCCAGAAGTCGGAGTCCAGACTGAGCAAATATCAAGACTCTGTTTCTAAGAAGAAAAAACAAACAAACACACAACATAAAATATTTGCATGTCAGTTCCTTCTCAAAGGACCTTGAACTTTCTGCTTTGTGATTCTCTCTGAAAGCTCTATTGCCAGTAGCAATCTTCAAGGTGACTGCTTAAAGAGTGGCAGTACATCCCTCTCTAGTATTTACATATTATTGATTCCAGCAAGACCTGCAGAGAGTTCCCTGTTTGGGGCACTCCCCTTTGCAAGTGCAGAATTGTGTACTGCAGGGAAAGCCAGGGCACTGGGCACCCCCGAGACATAACAGAGTTTCCACAGAGCCAACTGCTTGTAGGATGCTCATTTGGGCAATTCTGTTATTACTTAGAAATATATTATTAAGAAGGAAGTAGGTCTGGGTATAGTGGCCCACACGTGTAATCCCAGCATTTTGAGAGGCGGGAAAATCGCTTGAGCCCAGGAGTTTGAGATCAACCTGAGCAACATAGTGAGACCTCGTCACTACAAAAATTTTTGAAAAATTAGCTGGGTGTCTGGGCACGCTGGCTCACGCCTGTAATCCCAGTACTTTGGGAGCCTGAGGTGGGTGGATCACCTAAGGTCAGGAGTTTGAGACCAGCCTGGCCAACCTGGTGAAACCCCATCTCTACTAAAAACACAAAAATTAGCTGGGCATGGTGGTGGGTACCTATAATCCCAGCTACTTGGGGGACTGAGGCAGTAGAATCACTTGAACCTGGGAGGCGGAGGTTGCAGTGAGCCGAGATTGGAGACTGCACTACTGCACTCCAGACTGGGCGACAGAATGAGACTCCGTTTCAAAATAATAATAATGATTAATAAATAAATAAATAAATAAAAATAAATGAAAACATGCCCTGTCACTAACTTTTTTTTTGTTTTGTTTAGCATTCCTGTCCTTCCTGGTACCACTAGATTCTCCAGGCTCATCTCACATTTCTTACCAGAGTCCTAGAACTGGCCATTTATCTAAGGAGCCCTGGTTCTTATCCTTAATTGGTTTCTTAAAACAACAACAACAACAAAACAGTATAAAGCATTCGCAAAAACAGAATTTTTTTTTTTTTTTTTTTTTTGAGATGGAGTTTCACTCTTGTTGCCCAGGCTGGAGTGCAATGGTGTGATCTTGGCTCACTGCAACCTCTGCCTCCTGGGTTCAAGTGATTCTCCTGCCTCATCCTCCTGAGTAGCTGGGATTACAGGCATGCGCCACCACACCTGGATAATTTTGTATTTTATATATATTTTTTTTAGTAGAGATGGGGTTTCTCCAGTTGGTCAGGCTGGTCTCAAACTCCTGAACTCAGGTGATCTGCTCTCCTTGGCCTCCCAAAGTGCTGGGATCACAGGCATGAGCCACCGCACCCGGCCACAAAAACACAATTTTTAAAAGAATGAGATGAAAACATGGAAATTCTACATTTTTCACACTCAAGAGAGTGATAAGAACATGATAGAGATTTGTGGGAAAGAATGGAGAGGAGGAAATCTCAAGACTGGGGTGGGGATAGGAAGTAAAAGGACAGCAAGGCAGGTACCTGGGCGCCCTTGCCATCTGCTCCCGTGAGGGGCCTCCAATAGGGTTCCTCCAATGCCGCGCTGGTCAGAGTGGCTCCTACAGGCTCCCATCCCTGCTGGCTTCAGCGACTTTGGCTCATGTATGAGTGAATGCAGCCGAAACTCCACCCAACACTGGGCGATGCTTTGAGTATCAGGTAACAGGGAATGGCAGTAGCATCAGAAATGGGTATTTTCAGATGATGACAGAGTCCCGGCTTCCTAAAAATCCACCAACCCCTAAAGGGAAAGTAATTTAATTTACCCTAATTTCCAACCCACAGGGCCAACCTCAAAGCCTGCGTGAGGGACTATTGAACTTAGTTCCAATAAAGAGTCTCCGGCCTGCCCATCCTGTAAGCTGTCTCAGCTCCCAGGTAGAGACACTATACTGGATACTAGGATGTGGGTATTTGGGGTTTTCTTGTCCTGAAGTTCACAGCTTGCCTGACGCTAACAAGCCTGATAATCAAATAAAGAAGTGCTGACTGGGCGTGCTGGCTCATGCCTGTAATTCCAGCACTTTGGGAGACCAAGGTGCGCAGATCGTTTGAGGCCAGGAGTTAGAGACTATTCTGATGAACATGGTGAAATCTCGTCTCTACTAAAAATACAAAAAATTAGCTCAGCATGGTGGCATGCACCTGTAGGTCTAGCTACTAGGGAGGCCAAGGCTCGAGAATCACTTGAACCCAGGAGGCAGAGGTTGCAGCAAACCAAGCTCACACCACTGCACTCCAGCCTCGGCGACAGAGTGAGAAGCACCTGGTGTTGTTGCCTAGGGATGCTCTTCCTGTCCTCCCGGGGTTTGTTCAAGAGAGGAATAGGCTGTTTTCCCAACTGTGATAGGCAGGCTGCCCAGGCTGAGATTTGTGAGCCAGGCTTAGGCCAGGATCCTGGGGCTGAGGACACTCCTGCGGGCGTATGAGGATAGCCTCCACTCCCGCCCTATTTGCAAGCTCAGATGTCTGTTCATTCCTAGAAAGCCACCGAGGCTCCACGGTAGTAGCTGTTGGGGTGTTTCCTGTTACTGCAAGGCAAGGGTGTCAAGACGTGGGTGGTGAGTAGAAGCCTGGTTAAGGAAACTGTAACAGACCCATATAAGAGAATGCACCCTAGTTAAAAAAAAAAAAAAAAAAGCCGGGCGCGGTGGCTCAAGCCTGTAATCCCAGCACTTTGGGAGGCTGAGACGGGCGGATCACAAGGTCAGGAGATCGAGACTATCCTGGCTAACACGGTGAAACCCCGTCTCTACTAAAAAATACAAAAAACTAGCCGGGCGAGGTGGCGGGCGCCTGTGGTCCCAGCTACTCCGGAGGCTGAGGCAGGAGAATGGCGTAAACCCGGGAGGCGGAGCTTGCAGTGAGCTGAGATCTGGCCACTGCACTCCAGCCTGGGCGACAGAGCCAGACTCAGTCTCAAAAAAAAAAAAAAAGCAAGGCAACGCTGCATTTTTCTCCTATTTTTCTCCTTTTCTCTATGTTTTTTATGTTGAACATTCTCTAAGATATATATCACCGACACAGAGGGGGTAAGTCCCAGGTAGACCATATAGTATAGTCCCGTTTTTGAAACAAAACCAAACACCCGAAACAGGGGAGTGTGAGGCCGACCCTCGGCCGGGGAGGCTGGACCCGGGCGCCCTGGCGGGGGTTGGCGCCTCATGGATCGGAATCCCAGTTCCGGAGGTTGGACTCTTCCTTCTTAAGACCCCCGGGTCCCAGGCATGCAGGAGGCCTCGGCGCTCCCCCGTGGAGGCCCTCGACCAGGCAGCCTCAGTTTCCCCACGGGCGGAAGCCGACTCCAGGCTGGGGTGCCCTCGCCGCGATTGCCCCCGCGCCCCGGGCCGGACAGGTGGGGCGCCGCGAGAAGGCCCAGCAAGCCGGAAGTTGCAATGGGGCAGCCGGACGGAAAACGTGGGGACACCGGCCGGGGTCGGCCGCGTTAGGGTGACCCTCCCCGCTCCGTGGAGCTGCCGATCGGGGACGCGGACCAGAGCGCGCAGGTGAGGGCGGCGGGGAGGTGGGGGGCAGGGAAGGGGGCGGGGCCACGGGGATGCGGCCAATCAGCGGTGCCTCCCTTGGGCGAGGCGGGGCCGTTGCTTGGGCGACTTGCTCCAGCGTCTGTGTTCTGTGAACTGAGTCGCTGGGCGGTGCGGACCAGCTGGGCTGTGCGGACAGATGCACTTGGGGCTCCTGGGCCTCCTGCGGCCGCGTCGGTTTCTGGGACCGGGTAGCCTCCCCGCCTCCGGAGGCTCTCACGCCCTGGTGTCCGGTGGCCCTGGGAATTCTCATCTTTTAAAAATGCGTATTCCCTGGGTCCTATCTAACACTTCTGCTGGTTTCTTTTTCTCCTCTTTTAGAGTTAAATATTTGCTCTGCTCTTTTTTGTTGTTTGTTTTTTTTGAGACGGAGTCTCGCACCGTCGCCCGGGCTGGACGCGATCTCGGCTCACTGCAACCTCCGCCTCCCAGGTTCAAGCCATTCTCTTGCCTCAGCCTCCCAAGTAGCTGGGATTACAGGCACTCGCCACCACGCCCAGCTAATTTTTGTATTTTTAGTAGAGATGGCGTTTCACTATGTTGGCCAAGCTGGTGTCAAACTCCTGACCTCATGATCCGCCCGCCTGGCTTCCCAAAGTGCTGAGATTACAGGTGTGAGTCACCGCGCCAGGCCTGCTCTGCTCTTTATTATTCTCATTTTTATTTACCTTGCTCAGTTCTCTTATTTTCCCCTATGGTCGTCTCCTTCTTTCCTTCCTTCCTAAGGCAATCTACATCTCCCTGTCTCCAACCTGGCTTAGCCATCTTAATTAGTACCTATTATTTTTTTCTTACTTCAGATGGGTCTTTTTCCCCTATTTTTTATTATTCTGTAAGTCTTGACTTAACTGTCAGATCGATCTCTGAGAGTAGATCATCATTTATTTACTAAAGGAGGAGTCCTCTCCTTACTCAGAGTCAGTGAAGCCACCAGCTACAGGAGTTGGCCTTTGTTCAGTATTTACTATGCCCGAAGCTCTGCTAAGCGGCTTTGTGCATTATAGTCAATTTTTTTTTTTGAGACGGAGTTTCACTCTTGTTGCCCAGGCTGGGGTACAGTGGCGTGATCTTGGCTCATCACAACCTCTGCCTCCCAGGTTCAAGCAATTCTCCTGCCTCAGCCTCCCAAGTAACTGGGATTACAGGCATGTGCCACCATGCCCGCCTAATTTTTGTAGTTTTAGTAGAGACGGGGTTTCTCCGTTTTGGTCAGGCTGGTCTCGAACTCCTGACCTCAGGTGATCCGCCCGCCTCAACCTCCCAAAGTGCTGGGATTACAGGCGTGAGCCACTGTGCCCGGCCCCAGTTATAGTCAATTCTTGAGCCCAGCCCCAGTTATAGTAAAATATTGAGAGGTAAGTACGTCCCTGCACAGATGACCTGTGAGTTGAATGCAGACAGCAGGTGTGTTCTGCTGGACTTGTATGGAATTCTTAAATTTTAAAGAAACTTTGTCATAAATGCGTACGTCGCGGTGGCTCATACCTGCCAATCTAGCACTTTGGGAGCTGGCCCGGGAATGAATCCGAGTCCGGTGAGACCATCCTGGCTAACGGTGAAACCCGTCTCACTAAAAGCCCACAAAAATTAGCCAGGCGTGGTGGCGCCTGTAGTCTGCTCGCCGGGCTGAGAGCAGGAGAATGGCATGAACCTGGGGCCAGACTTGCTTGAGCTGAATCAGACCACTGCACTCCAGCCTGGGCAATAGAGACTCCATGGAAGCTCCTCCTGGAGTTCCATGTGCCTCCTCAGCCTCTGAGCAGCTGGGACTACAGAGAAATGCCAGGCTAGTTTTTTTTGAGGCAGGTGCTCTGTAGCCAGGGCGGCTGGAGTGCAGTGGCCGGATCTCAGCTCACAAGCTCACGCCTCCCGGAACAGCATTCCTACCTCCAACCTCAGGAGTAGCTGGGACTACAGCCTGCCACCTCGCCCAGCTAGGTTTTTGTATTTTTAGTAGAGGCAGGGGTTTCACCGTGTGGCAGATGGTCTCGATCCTCTGACCTCAATCCAGCCATTCGGCCTCCCAAAGTGCTGGGTTACAGGCTTGAGCCACATGCCAGCCGGGCTGGATTTTTGTATTTTCCCAGTAGAGACAGGGTTTCACCGTGTTAGCAAGGATGGTCTCGATCTCCTGACCTGTGATCCGCCCGCCTGCGGCCTCCCAAAGTGCTGGGATTACAGGCGAGCCGCCCGGCCAGATTTTTGTTGTTTTTAAGCAGAGTTTGGGGCTGGGCGGTGAAATAACTCAACACTGAGCTAACAAGTGAATCTGGAATCAGAATCCTTCTGGAATTAATCTAAAATACAAGAAATTAACCCGGCGTGGTCGGCTGGCCTAATAGTCCCAGCTTCTCGAACTGAGGCAGAAAGAATGGCGTGAACCTGGGAGGTGGAGCTTGCAGTGAGCCGAGATCATGCCACTGCACTCCAGCCTGGGCGACAGAGCAGAACGCCGTCTCTAAATGAATAAATAAAGAAATAAATCGATTTGGGGTCTCGTTACGTTGCTGAGGCTGGTCTGGAACTCCCGGGCTCAAGCCATCAGCTCATCTTGGCCTCCCAAAGTGCTGGAATTACGGGCACGAGGCATTGTACCCGGCCCCGTTTAAGTTTTTAATGTCTGCTCTGCTTACTGACTCACCTTGCCCTGACGCCTTTTGGAGCTCTTTTAGGGGCTGCTATTGCCACATGGAAACTGTGGTAACCCTCTCTCCTAGACCTGCCTAGATCCAAAAGCCAGCCTTGGAAGGAATACCTCTCATTCTCAAGAAGAAGTTAATGTCTGCCTTATAGTAGATGTCCAATAAATATTCTTTGAACAATTAAATAGATGCTCAGACTTCATTTGACCTAGTTTAGGTGATCCCATGGAGGGATCCAAACCTTTGGACTCCCCCAGTATCCCTAAAGTGTCCCCTTTTGCTGGTAGAGAAACTTCTGCCCAAGAGTCAGGACACATCGACACATCCACTTTTGGGGGGCTTGGTGCACTCCTGGGACTGTGTGGGGTGAAAGGGTCCCTTTCAGGAACAAATTCCCTGACCCTGGACACTCAGCTCTCCTCCTGGTTGGCAGAGTGAAGAGTGTCATCATTTCCAGGACTCCTCCCCACTTCAGCTTTCAGTTCACTGCTCACTCTGGCTTGAATACAGTACTGACTTGCTAAGTTGCATGTCTCTCTTCGCCTTGAGGATTGAAACACCTAGAAGCCGGGTGTGGTGGCTTGCACTTGTGGTCCCAGCTACGTAGCAGGCTAAGGCGAGAGAATCACTTGAGACCAGGAGTCTGAGACCAGCCTGGGTGATATAGCAAGACCACATCTCTAAAAAATCAAAAACAAAAACAGAACACCTGGCCAGGCACAGTGGCTCAGCCTATAATCCCAGCACTTTGGGAGGCCAAGGTGGGTAGATTGCTTGAGCCCAGGAGTTTGAGACCAGCCTGGCCAACATGACAAAAGTCCGTCTCTACTAAAAATACAAAAATTAGCTGGCCGCAGTGGCACACTCCTGTAATCCCAGCTACTCGGGAGGCTGAGGCAGGAGAATTGTTTGAACCTGGGAGGTGGAGGTTGCAATGAGCTGAGATGGTGCCATTGCACTCCAGCCTAGGTGACAGAGCGAGATTCTGTCTCAGAAAAACAAAAACAAAAACAAAACAACAAAATCCCAAAAACAGAACACCTGGAAAACACCAGACACAAACCCCAGGAGAAATTTTTCTTTCATCAAATTCACAATAGCATCAGTCAGAATCCCAGGACTCCTAAAACATGTTTAACTCCAAAAGCAGAGTTGCAAACTCAAATGCTAAAGGGGCCAAGTAGGCACTGTGGCCACCTAGAAAGTGGACCCTGAAGGTGGGGAAGGCGGGTCCAGCATCGGTAAATGTTCTGATTTTTTTTAAAGAATCAATTTTATAGGCCAGGCATGGTGGCTCACGCCTGTAATCCCAGCACTTTCGGAGGCTGAGGTGTGCGGATCACCTGAGGTCAGGATTTCGAGACCAGCCTACCAACATGGAGAAACCCCATCTCCACTAAAAATATATAATTAGCCGGGTGTGGTGGCACATGCCTGTAATCCCAGGTACTCAGGAGGCGGAGGCAGGAGAATCGCTTGAACCCAGGAGGCAGAGGTTGGGGTGAGCTGAGATTGTGCCATTGTACTCCAGCCTGGGCAAGAAGAGTGAAACTCCGTCTTAAAAAAAAAAAAAAAAAAAAAAAAAGAATCAGTTTTATGAGTCTCAATTTTTAAGTGTTAGAAACTAAGTTAAAAAAAAAATTAGCTGGACGCGGTGGCTCACGCCTATAATCCCAGCATGTTGGGAAGCCGAGGCAGGTGGATCACTTGAGGTCAGGAGTTCGGGACCAGCCTAGCCAACATGGTGAAACCCCTGTCTCTACTAAAAATACAAAAATTAGCCAGGCATGGTGATGGACACCTGTAATCTCAAATACTCAGGAAGCTGAGGCAGGAGAATCACTTGAACTGGGGAGGCGGAGGTTGCAGTGAGCCAAGATCACACCATTGCACTCCAGTCTGGGCCACAGAGCGAGACTTCATTTCAAAAAACAAACAAAAAAATTAAACCCTCTGGGCATGATGGCTCACACCTGTAATGCCAGTACTTTGGGATGTGGGAGGATTGCTTGAGATCAGGAGTTCAAGACCAGCCTGGGTAACAAAGCAAGAACCCCATCTCCACAAAAAAATTTTAAAAATTGGCCGGATGTGGTGGCTCACACCTGTAATCCCAGCACTTTGGGAGGCCGAGGCAGGCAGATCACGAGGTCAGGAGATTGAGACCTGCCTGGCTAACGAGGTAAAACCGCGTCTCTACTAAAAATACAAAAATTAGCCGGGTGTGGTGGCGGGAGCCTGTAGTCCCAGCTACTCAGGAGGCTGAGGCAGGAGAATGGCGTGAACCTGGGAGGCGGAGCTTGCAGTGAGCCAAGATTGTGCCACTGCACTCCAGCCTGGGCGACAGAGCGAGACTCTGTCTCAAAAAAAAAAAAAAAAAAATTAGCCAGGCATGGTGGCAGGCGCCTGTGGCCCCAGCTACTTGGGAGGCTAAGGTCAATCACTTGAGCCCAGGAGGTTGAGGGTACAGTGAGCTATGATCGTGCCACTGCACTTCAGCCTGGGTAACAGAGTGAGACCCTGTCTCAAATAACAAAATAAATAAACAAACCCTTGAGAGCCCACACAACACATCACGAGCTGGTATAGGAGCAACTCTGTGCCTGTCTTACTGTGTGAAGGTGTGCATCTCAGGGGATTCTGGTGAGCCAAAGGCAGCAGGCATGGGAGCATTTCCTAGGGAACCTTCCTGGAATCTGATTCCAGGACTAGGTCCCTGGCCCTTTTCCTGACACCCAGCCCCATGCCTGCCCAGCAGAAAGGGTTCCTTCCCCCAGAAAGTAAAGCACAGTCTCTGTCCTCTCCATTTGAGGCCTTACTTCTCAGGGTGTAAAGGGAAACGGTGCCTGAAAGGCAGAATCTGCAGCTGCCAGGCGTGTTTGAGAACTTAGGACCCCATTTATAGCAGGATCACACCCTCTATCCCCAAGCTGAAATGGGTCTGGAAGAATCAGATTTAACAACTTCTTCCCGAGGTGTGGGGCATCCGGGTTGGGGGGAGTCCCCAGCCTGTTTCCCACGTTCACTCAGGGAGAGAGTTCTGTGCCTGTCTTGGGGGGACCCAGAGGGCCCTTGACTAGCAATCCTAAAATGAATTCAGGATCCCTCAGGAGACAACAACCTTCAGAAACCCCGAGTGCTAAAATAAATGGTCCTGCCCTCTCCACCCTGCAAAATGCCCTTCTTTCTACCTGTGAGGACGACTGCAGTGCTCTCTTTGAAATTTCAAATAACACAATCTTTCCACAAAATGTATCTTCCATTTTTCTGTTTTGGTGGCCCTGCCTTGCTGGCATCATGAACGCGGGCTGGGTAAAGCCATCCTCACGAGCTGGCATTGAGGCTCTGGGAGTCACCTCCAGGCCAAGAGCAGGTGCAACCCAGGCTCGGGACTCCAGACCCGGAACCCTCAAAACTGGGAACGCTGTAGGGCTGCGGCTGCATGGGGAATGGGATCTGGGAGGGACTTCCTGTTGTCCCTAATCCCAGTCTCCACCCGGCTCCCCCGCCCGCCCCGTGCAGGCTGTGGAGACTCCCTTCCTGGGGGAGGGGGCTCCCGCTGCTGCAGGTGCCCCCTCTGCCTCCACCCTGGTGAGAAGGGGGTGCTAGGGAGGGCATCTGGATCCTGAGACCGGCGCAGATGATCAGCTTGCAGGAGGGGATGGGGTCAAAGGTGGAAGGCTTCAAGCTGGCAGGAGAGAAGGGGGCCAGGACTGGGTATGGGAAGAAGAAGGACATTGTCTGCCAGGACCGAGAGGAGGATGGGCATTCCAGGCCTGGGGCAGGTGGCTGCAGCTGCAAGGGGGCTGCTGAGAGCGGGCAGGTTGATTTCTGAATTCCTGGTGGGGCTGGGAGTCAGGTAGGGACACGGTGCATGTCCTGGGGTCGGGGGACAGCAGGGCCTGGTTGCCCCTGGCCTTGACGGGCGGGGCCCCACCAGCACCTGTTTTGCAGGATCTCTGCAGAACTTTCTGCTCCTGATGACAGGAAATAGCAATTCCAATTTAGCCTCGGCTTTACCTGAGCCGGTTACGCTGAGATGCGAGGCTCTTGCATCACCGATAAAGGGGACAATACAAAATAGCATTCTTTCAAAAATAGGACCCAGAAAACATCACAGAGAGTGGGACCATTGGATAGGGTCTGGGAGACTTTCTTTCCGATTGGGACAGGGAGCGCTGGTCCTCGTGGGGATTTTCAGGGCTCTTTGGAGGTGTCCAGGAAGCGACGGCTGGTTTCTCTCTGCTCTTCCAGGCTGCTGGCCAGAAGCTCGAGGGGGCTTGGACAAAAAGAGGCAGAAACAACTTAGCTGTTCTTTTTAGCTCGGAAATAGAAAATGTCTGCAGACGGTGGAGGCATCCAGGCCGCCCAGGACAAGGAGACACCCCTGGAGGTACAGATGGGGCTGGGTGAGGGAGGCATGCGATGGAAGAGGCTGGTGCGGAGATTTTCAAGGCACGGAGTCTGGACCCCTGGAAGAGTTAGACTCACTGGGGTGGGGGGATCAAAGAAGAGGTGGCATGCTGGGTAGCACCCTCTGTCTGGAATTTACAGCATAACAGTTTTGTTTTGCTGGTGAATTCTCTAGTCAGTGGCCACAAGAGATGGCAGGGGTCCGGGTGGGGGTCCTATCGGTGAGGTTTTCTTTCTGAGCAGTGCTCAGAGCACACAGGGAAACCTGTTCTCCTTCCCTGTGCTTCTCCATCTGTAACCACAGCTTCTCATCTCTCTGGGTCCGAGCTCCCGGTCCTTCCTCTTCCTTGTACCTGCTACCAGTGTGTGTGTAATTACTATTTGTGGGGGACCTGGGTCTTCGGGCTTGGAGTGGGAGGAGAGTGAGTCATCAACAAGCCGGGGGCCAGTCCCTGGCCTCTGGGAACCAGACCACATGCCTGCCATTCCCACCTGTCTCGCAGGGTCATGGGGAGGTTCTAAGGATAATAGGCATGAGACGTCATCATCTATGGTTTTCATACCATAGAAGCACAAAGAGTTGTTAGCATGGTTCAGTTTCCCATCCACTTCCCATGTGCCTTCAACACCTTGTGTGTGTCAGTAGAGCCCCACACTTTGGCATTCTCTGCTGGCGCTGGCTTCTGTCTGGTGCGCACAGGGAGGGGAATAATGACCAGCACCGCCCTGTGTTTATCCAGGACTTTCCTGAGCCGGCAGCTCCTTCTCCATCATTATCTGTGTGAACCTCATGACCGCTCTGTGCAGGGGCAGAGCAGCTGCGTCCTGAAGGCTACCTGGTTGGGGAGGGGTGTCGCTGGGTCTGGCACCCAGGCACCCTGACTCATGGCCTGAGGTTCTTTCTCTTCAAGACCCAAACACAGACAGGGCATGGAGGAAGGGGTGTGAGTCCCCAGCAGAAGGCCAGCCAGTCCCTGTGCTGTGGATGAGGCCCCACCAGGGCCCTCCCTGACTTTTGAGCTATGTGGTCATAGGGTGTCTCATCCCCAGCCCTGGTGTGTTAGTCTCCCGTGGCTGCTGTAACAAGTTTCCACCCTCTCAGGGGCTGAAAACAACCAGAATTGGCTCTCTCACAGTTCTGGAGGACTGAAGTCCAAAATCTACGTGTTGGAAGGGTCACACTCCTTTTGAAAGCTCTAGACTAAGAGGATCCTCTCTTGCCTCTTCCAGCTCCTGGGGGCTCCTGGTGTCCTTGATGGGGGCATCCCTCCAGTCTCTGCTTCCTTCTCTGTGTCTCTGTGTCCTCTCATATTCTTATAAGGACATAAGTCATTATTAGATTTTAGGCTCACTCTAAATCCATGATGATTTAATCTCAAGATCTGTAACTTACCTGATAAAGACCCTTTTCCCCAATAAGGCCCCATTCTGAGGTTCAGGGAGGACATGGATTCTTAGAGGACACTATTCAAGCCACTACACTTGTTTTCCTCATACACTAATAAACAACAGTCTACACTGCTGAGGTCAGTGTGAGGCAGAGCTGAGAAGGGGTAGCTGCCCTTGGGCACCACGCCCACCGGCACGGTGGCAGCAGCTTGATGAATATTCCTCCTCTTGCCACCCATCCTTGCTGGGGTGAGCTCAATGGAGGCAGCAAGGACAGTCCTTCAAGCTGTGTCTTGCATGTTGGTGTCCAACCCTGCCGGAACGCCCTGGCATGCAGCTCTGGGTGTCTCTCCCACTCATCCGGGTGCTGATGAGGCTGTCCTCTCTAGATTCCAGATCGTGGACGTTCTCATCAGGAAATGCTTTCTAAGCTGGGGGAGGCAGTGCCTTCAGGGGACGCTCAGGAGTCATTGCACATTAAGACGGAGCCAGAAGAGCCACACCCCGAGGGGGCATCGCAGGAGGATGGGGCTCAAGGTGCTTGGGGCTGGGCACCCCTAAGTCACGGCTCTAAGGAGAAAGCTCTCTTCCTGCCTGGCGGAGGTAGGAGAGGGATGGGGAAGAGGCGCTTTCCCAGGGAGGCAGCTATGGGGAGGTGGTGGCTCGGCCCAGGTCCAGGTGGGGCCGAGAGTCTCCATGCTGGCAAGGGACGTGTTCTCCCCATGGCAGCCTCAGAGCCATCTGACCTGTCCTTGGGTCGGGCCAGGGGCGGAGTTTGAGGCAGCTGGAGTAGCAGCAGGTCCAGCAGGATGAGTTGGTCACCCTGAGGACCCCTCTCCTTCCACAGCCCTCCCTTCCCCCCGGATCCCGGTGCTTTCCCGAGAGGGGAGGACCAGAGACCGGCAGATGGCCGCGGCACTCCTCACTGCCTGGTCCCAGGTGAGTGGCCTTTCCCCAGCCCCTGCATGGTGCTCAGCCCTTCCTGCATCTGCTGGTTCTGTATGCAAAGCCAGGACCCCGCTGGCCCCACTTGCAGCCAAGCCTGAAGCCTGGGGCTCTTGCTAGTGTTGCTGGAATTTTCCAGGCTCAAGGCCTATGGTCAGGCCTGGGCCAAGGCTGGAGGAGAAGCAGCAGGAATTAGAGACACAGGACCTCTCGTTGGGAGCCGTTTGGAGCCATCCTCTGAGGTCTGAGCTGAGGATGGGGGCTGCATGGACATCCTAAGTCTTAATTGTGGTCCCTGAAAATACCGCTTGGTCTTTGTTCTTTCTCAACGCCCCAGAAGGCCTTGGGTGGCTCACCTGCTTCCCCATCAGATGGAAGTGGCAGGCCTCACTAGAGACAGCGGGTTGGGAGTCCAGGGTCTCACCACACATCTCATGACACGGTGTCCCTCCACCGCGTCCACGGCATGTCCTGGAGAGTGGATGTTTCATATTGTTTCAGATGCCAGTGACTTTTGAGGATGTGGCCTTGTACCTCTCCCGGGAGGAGTGGGGTCGGCTGGACCGCACGCAGCAGAACTTCTACAGGGATGTCCTGCAGAAGAGAAACGGGCTGTCATTGGGTAAGCACTCGCCTGGAGTGGGGACTGGTGTGTTAGGGAGGGGTCCTGCTCTGCCATCTCCTCTCTCCTCCCTTCCCTCCCTCTCCCTCCCACCCTTCTCCTTGTCCCTCGAGACACACTGTTCCATGGAAACTTCTATAATGATGGAAATGTTCTGTGTGTGCTAGGATGAGAGCCACAAGCCATGTGTGGCCGCTGAGCGCTTGAAATGTGGGTAGAGCCCTTGAGTTTTTAATTTTACTTGATTTTGTTTTGTTTTGTTTTGTTTTGAGACGGAGTCTTGCTCTGTCACCCAGGCCAGAGTGCAGTGGCGCGATCTCAGCTCACTGTAAGCTCCGCCTCCTGGGTTCACGCCATTTTCCTGCCTCAGCCTCCCAAGTAGCTGGGACTACAGGCGCCCACCACCACGCCCGGCTAATTTTTTGTATTTTTAGTAGAGACGGGGTTTCACCGTGTTAGCCAGGATGGTCTCAATCTCCTGACCTTGTGATCCACCCGCCTCGGCCTCCCAAAGTGCTGGGATTACAGGCGTGAGCCACCATGCCCGGCCAGTTTTACTTGGTTTTAATTAGTTCAAATGAGAGTTTAAATAGCCACATATGGCTAGCAGCTACTGTACTGGACGCTGCCCCAGGAAGTCCGCTTTTCCTGGGTTCATCCCCAGGGTTCACTCCTGTAGCTCCATCTGCCTTTCCAAGCCCCCAACTTCAGAAGTGTCTGAGCAGCAAGCTCAGCTTCGGGGCCCGGGGGCTACTTGCCCTGGAGGGAGATGGCATGAGCTAAACTCCCCAGGCCCTGCAGACCCTGGGGTGTCCCATCTGCTTTGAGGAGCAGGTGCTTGTCTCTGAGGGGCCTTGGTTCCCTTTGCTTCTTGAATGGTAAGTATTTAAGTCCCAGAGCTTTTTTTTTTTTTTTTTTTTTTTTGAAACAGAGCCTTGCTCTGTCACCCAGGCTGGAGTGCAGTGGCACCATCACGACTCATGCAGTCTCGACTTCCTGGGTTCAAGTGATCCTCCTGCCTCAGCCTTCTGAGTAGCTGGGGCTACAGGTACCACCATGCCCCACTAATTTTTTCTTTTTTCTTTTTTTTGGTAGAAATAGGATCTCACTATGTTGTCCAGGTTGGTCTTGAGCTCCTGGGCTCAAGCCATCCTCCTGCTTTGGCCTCCCAAAGTGTTGGGATTATAGGCATGAGTCACTGTGCCCAGCCATCCCACAGCTTTTGACTCCTCAGTTTCAGACTTTAGTTTTCACATGGAAAAATCAGTATTCATTTACTCATTCACTCATTCAGTTGACACTTAGCTTTTTTTTCTTTTTCTTTTTTTTTTTTTTTTTTTTTTTTGAGACAGAGTCTGGCTCTCTTTCACCAAGCTGGAGTGTAGTGGTGATCTTGGCTCTGCAGTCTCCCGGGTTCCAAGTGATTCTGCTGCCTCAGCCTCCCAAATAGCTGGGACTACAGGTGCCCACCACCATGCCAGGCTAATTTTTTTTTTTTTGTATTTTTAGTAGAGATGGGGTTTCACCATGTTAGCCAGGATGGTCTCCATCTCCTGACCTTGTGATCCGCCCACCTCAGCCTCCCAAAGTGCTGGAGGCATGAGCCACTGTGCCTGACCAACACCCAGCTAGCACACTTGCTAGTCCAGGCAGAATCCAGGATTCAGCAGTTCCAGCTGGTGGCGTCATGGTGGTCCCGAGGCCCCGCTGGCTGGCACCAGGGATGCTCACCCCTTAATTAGCTCAGGCTGCTCACCACCCCTCTTACGGTTCCCCGGTGCCTGGGCCAGCAAGCCCAGGCAAGTCCTGGGGGATCAGAAGGAACTCAGCACCCATTTTCAGCCCCACGGCAGGACTTGCAGAGCCCCAAGCCACCCGGTTGGTCCAACATATTCCTTTCTTCCCAGGGGTGGTGGAAGCCGGGGCCCCCTCTGCTCTTTTACTGACTTGACCAAAATTCCTGGGGCCACACACCCCTAAGACTTGACAAATGGGATGACCTTAGTTGTTGGCGACCCTGGCCTTCCTGTCCCAGGTCCTCCCACTTGGAGGGCCACTACCCCCGCCCCTCCAGGTGAGGTAGGGTGTTGCCCACTCCTCTCCCTTAAACTCTGTTGCTCTTTCAGGGAAAGAGACAGGCCTACTCAGCTCTGGCAGCCCCCAGCCAGGGGGCGGACCCCTGACCCAGGGGGACTTCTTGAAACTGCTTTATTTTACCCCATGTTTCCAGAGCCTCACCCCTGACTTGGGCCCCATCAGTTTTGGGGGAATGCTGTCTGCAGCTGGGCAGTGCCAGAAGGCCTGTGACAGCACAGCATCTTTTCTGGGCAGGCTTTCCCTTCAGCAGGCCTTTCTGGGCCCCTCAAGCGCTGGGCAAGGGCGAGGCCTCAGGCTCCAGCCGGCAGACAGGAGATGAGAAGGAGGAGTGGAGAGGCGCGTACTCAGGTGAGGGACTGGCGCGCGCCTTTGTCTGCGGGAGTGGGGTGCAGACGCCGGCCTTCTGGCTGTTGTCCGTGGGAGTGGGGCAGGGACATCAGACCCCCTCCTGGACCGTTTGCGCCCAGGGCGGCCCTTGCGCTTTTTGGTCTCCGAGAATCCAGCCCCCACCCTTAGCTCTGCCTTCTCCACCCTCCTGGCGCCCTTAGGAAAGCTCGTCCCTCGCTGGAAACGACTTTCTTTTTCCAGGAGCTATCGAGGTGGGGCAGAGGATGCCGACTTCATCGGTGGCAGCCCTTGGAGATGTGAAGCCCTTCAGAAACAGGGCGGGGAGAGTCCAGGGGGGCGTTCCGCAGTGCGCGCAGGAAGCAGCTTGCGGCCGGAACTCAGGGCCGGCCAAAGACTCCGGGCAGCTGGCTAATCCAGATGGCACTCCAGTTGCAGCTCCGCCAGACCCCAGTCCCACGGAGCCCCAGGAGGGCCGCGTCCCGGAGAAGCCCAGCGAGGAAGAGAAGGGAGCCCCGGAGAGTGGCGAGGAGGGTCTGGCCCCTGACAGCGAGGCGGGCAGGAAGAGCTACCGGTGCGAGCAGTGCGGCAAGGGCTTCAGCTGGCACTCGCACCTGGTGACACACCGGCGCACGCACACGGGCGAGAAGCCCTACGCCTGCACTGACTGCGGGAAGCGCTTCGGCCGCAGCTCGCACCTCATCCAGCACCAGATCATCCACACGGGCGAGAAGCCCTACACCTGCCCCGCCTGCCGGAAGAGCTTCAGCCACCACTCCACACTGATCCAGCACCAGCGCATTCACACTGGAGAGAAGCCCTACGTGTGCGACCGCTGCACCAAGCGCTTCACCCGACGCTCGGACTTGGTCACCCACCAGGGCACCCACACGGGCGCCAAGCCGCACAAGTGCCCCATCTGCGGCAAGTGCTTCACGCAGAGCTCGGCGCTGGTCACCCACCAGCGCACCCACACCGGGGTCAAGCCCTACCCGTGCCCCGAGTGCGGCAAGTGCTTCAGCCAGCGCTCCAACCTCATCGCGCACAACCGCACGCACACGGGCGAGAAGCCCTACCACTGCCTCGACTGTGGCAAGAGCTTCAGCCACAGCTCGCACCTCACCGCGCATCAGCGCACCCACCGCGGCGTGCGGCCCTACGCCTGCCCACTGTGCGGCAAGAGCTTCAGCCGTCGCTCCAACCTGCACCGGCATGAGAAGATTCACACCACCGGGCCCAAGGCCCTGGCCATGCTGATGCTGGGGGCGGCGGCGGCGGGGGCTCTGGCCACACCCCCACCCGCTCCCACCTAGGAGGCCAGGAGAGGGGAAGCGGGGCGCCCGGGGCCACTGGGACAGCCCCACTGGAGTCAAGGCTCCGAGGGAGGAGAGAGGGGAGCGGGAAGGGAGCTAGGGCGGTGAGGGCATGGGGTGAGGCATGGCGACGGGGGAGGGCGAGAAGGGGCAGACACTCTGCGAATTAAAGGCCTTGGACTTGAAGCGCCCGCCTACACAGCTTTGTCTCCTGGTGCCCTGGTGCTGATTCCCCGAATGTGGGGGAGCTCCTGGGTCAATCTCCTGTCCTCGTCGAGGCATCCCCGAGTCACCACTCTTGGCTTGGGACCCCACCGGGGTTGGGTTCCCTTTTGTCAAAGGCCCATTCCAGAGCGTTGCACACATTGGCAAGCAAAGGCTTCAAGTACAGAGAGGTTTCCAGGGCTGAAGCCAGTCAGCCACTCCTGGACCTGGGGAACCCTCGCCGGCCGTCTGCCGCTGCCGCCGCTTGTCCCAAGGGCACTGCTTACTGAGCCCGCACTCTCCCGTGGCTCTTCTCTTTGGAAGCCAGGAACAGGCAGAACTGGTACGGAAACTCCTGCCTGCCCCATTTCTCACCGAGGCATCGGTGGCTCAGTTTTGTGACTGGCCTTTGCCGTTTGCTCCCACCGTGGCCTGCCTTTGCTCCTCACCAGGGGCCACTTTCCTTCTTGGCCCATGCTGCAGCTGTTGTCACCTGCCTCTGCTATGTCTCACCTTCTTGGCCTCTTGGTATATGTCCTTCATAATTCGCCCTGCTCGCCCCTGCCTGGCTCTGAGATTTGATTTACTCCTGGTCTTCCTGCTGGCCTTTTTTTTTTTTTTTTTTTTTTTTTGCCACGGAGTCTCGCTCTGTCGCGGCTGGAGTGCAGTGGCCTGATCTCCACTCACTGCAACCTCCACCTCCTGGGTTCAAGTGATTCTGCTGCCTCAGCCTCCTGAGTAGCTGGGACTACAGGTGCACGCCACCATGCCCGGCTAATTTTTGTATTTTTAGTAGAGACAGGGTTTCACCATGTTGGCCAGGATGGTCTTGATCTCCTGACCTTGTGATCCACCCACCTTGGCCTCCCAAAGTTTTGGGATTATAGACCTGAGCTACCTCGCCCGGCCCCCTGCTTTTTTATTTGTTTTTGTTTCATTTTTTTTTTTTTTTTTTTTTTTTGGAGACGGAGTCTCGCGCTGTGTCACCCAGGCTGGAGTGCAGTGGCGCGATCTCGGCTCACTGCAAGCTCCGCCTCCCAGGTTCAGGCCATTCTCCTGCCTCAGCCTCCGAGTAGCTGGGACTACAGGCGCCCGCCACCACGCCCGGCTAGTTTTTTGTATTTTTAGTAGAGACGGGGTTTCACCATGTTAGCCAGGATGGTCTCGATCTCCTGACCTCGTGATCCGCCCGCCTCGGCCTCCCAAAGTGCTGGGATTACAGGCTTGAGCCACCGCGCCCGGCCTTTGTTTCATTTTTTGAGGCTGAGTCTTGCTCTGTCGCCCAGGCTGGAGTGCACTGGCGCGATCTTGGCTCACTGCAACCTCCAGCTCTTGGGTCCCAGCGATTTTCCTGCCTCGGTGTCCCAGGTAGCTGGGATGACAGGTGTGCGCCACATACCTGGCTAATTTTTTGTATTTTTAGTGGAGACAGGGTTTTACCATGTTGGCCAGGCTGGTTTTGAACTCCTGACCTCAGGTGATCCGTCCACCTCGGCTTCCCCAAGTGCTGGGATTACAAGCATGAGCCACCGTGCCTGGCCTCTTCCCCTGGTTTTAACCTCTGTAGCTCCCAACTCCCATTCTCTGCTTTTTTCCCTGGGTGGGGATGGACTCAGCTGGCCTGTCATCCCTTATTTGTGGCCCAGGTCCCAAGATAACTTTCAGTTCTGACACCAACTGACCATGAGGATGTCTGCACCAAGGAGGCCCTTGAGACCCTACCTGTCTTTGTGGATTATGGGGCCACCAGGGTGGCCACAGCCCTGGTTGGCTCCCAGAACCTAAGGAAAAGAGTGGCTTGCCGAGGATGGTGGACTGAGAAGGATAATCATAGCTGCCAGTTGTCAAGCAGCTGCTCTTCCAGGCATAGGGCCAAGCACTGTAGATACAGCACCCCAGCTCTCCACAACAATGTAAGTGTGCATTGTTAGCCCAGGTTTTTTTTGTCTTTTTAAAAATAGAGATGGGGTCTTGCTATGTTGTCCAGGCTGGCCTGGAACTCCTGGGCTCAAGTGATCCCCTCACCTCAGCTTCTCAAGTAGCTGGGACTACTGGTGTGCACTACTAGGCCCCATGCAGGGCCATCTAAAAAGAGGAGGACAAGGCCAGGCACAGCGGCTCACACCTGTAATCTCAGCACTTTGGGAAGCCGAGGTGGGTGGATCACTTGAGGCCAGGAGTTTGAGACCAGCCTGGCCAACATGGTGAAACCCCGTCTCTACTAAAAATACAAAAATTAGCTGGGCATGGTGGCAGGCACCTATAGTTCCAGTGACTTGGGAGGCTGAGGCAGGAGAATCGCTTGAAGCCAGGAGGTGGAGGTCGCAGTGAGCTGAGATCTTGCTACTGCACTCCAGACTGGATGACAGAGCGAGACTCTGTCTAAAAAAAAAAAAAAAACAAAAAAAAGAGAGAGAGTAAGACAATAGATTTGACCTTCAGGAATGTTAGACTCAGCTAGGGATGTGGGTGGGGTGAGATGTAATCAAATGGACACTAGGGGGCTGCTCACTAGTGGAAGCCCAGGCAGGACTTGATGGTGTCCAGGAGGTCTCAGGAATCTAGGCTAGGGAGGCTGGCAGGATTGGTTGAATTAAATGATTATTTCTCAGGCCAGAAAAAAAGCTGTTTTCTCCCTTCAGTTTGTCTTCACGCACCAGTCACTTAGCCAGAAATAGGATTGCTCTGCTTGGTTCAGTGTGAGGGGGTGAGGGAGACTCATTTGTAAAGCAGGGTTGCTCTCAAAGAGCTCATTTTCTAAGTAAGGAGAGAGACAGAGGTGGGAGAGTTGCTAAAATGACCCTGGAAGCCGTCATCACTTGGCAAGAGAGCTGAGCAGAGTACTCACTCGCACAGTGACTATTGCTTCCTTTAATTTCAGTTCCTTAGGCTCCATGAACAGCGTGCCAGGGACCAGATGTCAGGACTTGAGTGATTCAGAGGTCTGTCGAGGCTCAGTGTGGTGCCTTACACCTGTAATCTGAGCACTTAGGGAGGTTGAGGCAGGAGAATCTCTTGAAGTCAGGAGTTTGAGACCAGCTTGGGCAACATAGGGAGAGCCTCGTCTCCGAATAATTAAAAAAATTAGCCAAGCATGGTGGTGTGTGCCTGTAGTACCAGTTACTTGGGAGGCTGGGGTGGGAGGATCGCCTGATCCTGGGAGGTTGAGGCTGCAGTGAACTGTGATCAAACCACTGCCCTTCAGCCTGGGCAACAGAGCAAGACCCTGTCTCAAAAAAAAGACTGTTGGCCGGGCGCGGTGGCTCAAGCCTGTAATCCCAGCACTTTGGGAGGCCGAGATGGGCGAATCACAAGGTCAGGAGATCGAGACCATCCTGGCTAACCCGGTGAAACCCCGTCTCTACTAAAAAGTACAAAAAACCAGCCGGGCGAGGTGGCGGGCGCCTGTAGTCCCAGCTACTCGGGAGGCTGAGGCAGGAGAATGGCGTAAACCCGGGAGGCGGAGCTTGCAGTGAGCCGAGATCCAGCCACTGCACTCCAACCTGGGCAACAGAGCGAGACTCCGTCTCAAAAAAAAAAAAAAAAAAAAAAAAAAAAAAAAAAGACTGTTGAGTGATCTAGGGAGTTATTTAAAAACTTCACTCTGGGCTGGGCGCGGTGGCTCACGCCTGTAATCCCAGAACTTTGGGAGGCAGAAGCGGGTGGATCACGAGGTCAGAAGTTCAAGACCAGCCTAGCCAAGATGGTGAAACCTTGTCTCTACTAAAAATACAAAAAATTAGCCAGGCATGGTGGCACGCTCCTGTTAATCCCGGCTACTCCAGAGGCTGAGGCAGAGAATTGCTTAAACCTGGAGGGGCGGAGGTTGCAGTGAGCCAAGATTGCGCCACTGCACTCCAGCCTGGGCAACAGAACGAGACTCCTTCGCAAAAACAAAACACTTCACTCTGGCCTCCAGGGAGCCCAGAAAGCACAAAGTATCCTGGAGAAATGTTTCCCCTTTTGTGGCAGAGTGCAGGGACACAGGTTCCAAGGGCCCCATGGAGGGTGCCTGCAGATGGCCATTCCCTAGGGCTGGCCCACTTCTCCCTCTAGGGATTCCTCCAGAGGCCCCATTGTGGGATAGATCTGGCAAAAGTATCTTAACAGTGGAACTTGGCAGTTTGGGAAATATTCGACAAGCACAAATAAGACAGGGAGGAGTAGTGGCTGTGCCATGGAAGGGCCTGGAACGCCAGGCTGAAGGGTACTCATAGTTTGGTGGGTTACGGGCATCACTGAGAAGTGGGAGGCTGGAGGGAAGAAGCCAGGGAACAGTCTTGGTGTCTCCCTGGGTAGAGGGTGAGCAGGTTCAGAGGTTTCCTTGGCTTCCTCGGGGCTTCTTGGCCACTAGAGAACCCCACTAGATCATCACCGACGCGGTGTCAGGAGCAAGGTGAGGGCAGAGGCGGAGAGGCAGAACGTTTCCATCCTGGCTTCCCACCTGCTTCCCTGCGGCCCCAGGTCCCTGTTGCAGGTGCTCAGGGATCGGCTGGCGGCGCTGCCCCCCTGGGCCGGGGGCATCGGCGTCAGCGCCCCCCTAGCCTGGAATACTGTCTCCCAACTCCCGGGCCCGGCCGTGTAGTGAGGCCCAGAGTCGGCAGGGTCCTTTGGGCCTAGCCTCTCGCTCTGCGGCCCCATTTCCCGCAGGACTGAATCCAGGAGGCCACGCCCACGCTCTGCCCTTAGCCAATCAGGCATCGAGGTGGGGGAGAAAGGCGGTGCCAGCAGAACCAGCCAATCACGACAGACGTTTGTGTCCGGCCCTCTTCCCCCCTCCCCGCCACGCCCCAAGCCGCACGGTTGCCCCGGCAACTGCTCCAGGCGCCAGTCTTTGAAACATTCCCTTTTACCCTTCGCTGGGCGTTGGTTGCGGAAGGTAGCAAAGACCACGGGGCTGGCCTCGGCTTCGGCTTCGCTGCAGACCTCAGTCCTCACAGCGCGCCCCGCCCCGTCACTGACTTCCTGGGTCTATCACCCAGATGCCGAGCCTCCTGCAGTCCTAGAAAGCATACGGCGCAGGGCCAGGGCCACTTCCGGCCCCGAGGACTGCCTGCCAATTTGCGGCACTGGCTCCTGCACCAGGGCTGGGTGCGTTCGCCGCACATGCCTCGAAGCTGGAGCATCTTCCTAACTCCCGAGCAGTGGCTGACGGTGCTGCCAGCTGTCGGGCGGAGAGAGGCCAGGAAGGAGACCGTGTCCTCTTCTGGGGAGCAGAAGAAACTCGCGGACTGTGCGAGGATGCTCGCGGCTCTGGAGTGCCTGTGGGACAGAGGGCGGCAAACGTTAACAGTAGAGGCTTTGCTGCGTTCCTCACACATTCATTTTTCTTTTTTCTTTTTTTTCCCCAGAGATGGAGTCTTGCTCGGTTGCCCAGGCTCTGGAGTGCAGTGGCGCGATCTCGGCTCACTGCAGCCTCCGCCTCCCGAGTTCAAGCGATTCTTCCACCTCAGCCTTCCGAGTAGCTGGGACTACAGGCGCCCATCACCATGCCCGGCTAATTTTTGTATTTTTAGTAGAGACGGGGTTTCACTATGTTGGCCAGGCTGGTCTCGAACCCCTAACCTCGTGATCCCCCTGCCTCGGCCTCCCAAAGTGCCGGGATTACAAGCGTGAGCCACCGCGCCCAGCCAATTTTTGTATTTTTAATGGGGTTTCACCATGTTGGCCAGGCCAGTCTCGAACTCCTGACCTCAAGTGATCCGCCCACCTCGGTCTCCCAAAGTGCCGGGATTACAGGTGTGAGATACCACGCCCAGCCTCACTCGTTCATTTTTCAAATAGGAAATGAATGCCTGCTAATTTAGCAAAGGTCCTTTGCTAAATGTTGAGTCTTAAGTGATGAAGATTCCAGACAAGACCCTTGCCCTCATGAGGTTCCAGTGTGGTGGGGGAGACTGACAGACACATACATGGCACACACTTTAACTTCAAGTAGTGACAAATGCCAGAAAGAAATAAACAAGGTAAAGCAGGAGAGGATGGTCGTGCTTCATTGTCAGGGAAGACCCCTCCAAGGAGGGGACATTTAAGCTGAGACTCGAAGGGTGAGAAGCCGTTTTACGAGGATCTGGAGTAAGAAGCTTTCAAGCAAAGGGAACAGGACAAACGTGGAGGAGATTGGTGCCCAGGAGCTGAAATGACAGCCCCCAACCCTCCCGGCCCAACCCCCGTGTGGAGGGGAGGGGAGCCGGGAGATGAGGCTGGAGAGCTGAGACTTGTCAGGAGGCTGTGGCTTGAGGCTTCTTCCTGGTGTCCTGTGAAGATAGTCCAGCCTTCCTCATTGCATGCTCCTCTGGCAGCCTGAGACATGGGGTCAGGCGGGCTTCCTGCCTGTTGTAAAGGCGGCACCCAATGAATGGCCTGCATCTCAGTAACTTAAGACAGCGATTTTTGTGTTCTCAACTAACAAAGCCCTAGGCTAGTCATGAAGATGAACACACATCTCACAGAGCAACCGAGCAACCACAGAGCTTTTCAAGGATTCAGGTGATCCTGTCATTAATGCCTTTCCCAGAGACTTAGTGAAGCCAGTGTCTACTGGTAAAAGATAGCTGGGGATGCGGTAGGTACACAGGTCACCCATGATAAGGCCACTCAACATTTCCATCTCTCTAAGGAAAAGGAGCCTTTGGGTTCCTTCTTTCCTATCATGCCACTTCAGCCATCTCAACCTTGTTAACTGAAGGCCACCATTGAGTCCAAATTTCAGCCAACCAATGGAGTAAACTGCTAAAAAGCCACCAACACCACACATGCTAACATTCAATTTGAAATCTACTAAATGCACCTATATCATTGAATTTGATCTCTCATTGTGTGTGTGTGTGTGTGTGTGTGTGTGTGACACAGTCTTGTTCTGTCACCCAGACTGAAGTGCAGTGGCATGATCACAGCTCACTGCAGCCTTGACCTCTCAGGCTCAAGTGACTCTCCCACCTCAGCCTTCTGAGTAGCTGGGACTATAGGTGCTCACCACCACACCCCGCTAATTTTTGTATTTTATGTTTCAGCTATGTGGCCCAAACTGACAACAAACTTCTGGACTCAAGTGATGATCCTCCTGCCTCTGCCTCCCAAAGTGCTGGGACTACAGGCGTGAGCCACTACACCGGGTCTAATCTTATCTCTTTTTATATTCTGTTCACTTTGGTATGCTATCCTTAGAATCCACTCTTGTACCTGTTCCCCAGGTTTCTGCTAGTTTGTATTAACAAAGTGAATTATTTTAGTGTATAAGCTATTTCCTCCCGGGTCATAATGTGTATCTTTCCCCCTCTCTCTGTCTCTTGCACACACTTGTGCAGCCTCTCTCTCTACACACACATATAAATTCTGTTGAGACAACTCTAGTTGTTATGAGTTTCCTGGAAATGCAGTGCAATTGTGGTGGGTTTTCAGGAGAATGGACATCCCCTTTTAGGTCATCTGCCCCTGGGGAGGTTATCCTAAGGTTTTCAAGCAGAGAAAGGCTAATCTATTCAGATACTGAGGGCAAACTACTTCTACTGGTAAAGGACGCTCAGAGTGACTTAAGGAATCAAGACTGTCAATTTCATCTGGGTCCAAACATATATCCCCACTTTGAGTTTCAGGATCACCTTCTGTTTTTTCATTTTGTTTTGTTTTTTGAGATACAGTCTCGCTCTGTTGCCCAGTCTGGAAGTGCAGTGGCACCATCTCAGCCCCCTGCAACCTCCACCTCCCAGGTTCAAGCGATTCTCCTGCCTCAGCCTCCTGAGTAACTGGGATTACAGGACTGAACCACTACACTTGGCCAGGATGACCGTCTTTACCAATCTGCACAGTAGCTTTCACGTGAGAAATGTGTTGGGACTGGGAATTTAGCTGTCATTATTATTCAGCGACCCCACAGTTAAGTTTTCTATTTGATTTTCAGTGATGCTATTATGGCTATAAGAAGTAAGTGCTGCTCTTCAGCTATCACAGAAGTTCTCAGGTTCTCAGACCGTGACTTGAACTGAGCTAAGGGATTTGGGCTTGCCATTTTCTCACTGTAAATGCTCAAGTGCACTAAAAATCATATATCCCATCCCATGGTTGTATAATCATCATGATACATCTGTGGACACCGTAATGGCTGAGTGCGGCAGCTACTTGTTCCCACCAGGTACATGCTTTCATTGGCACTTCATAATCACCTGCAGGTGGCTACTTGATTAATTATGCTATCACCACATGCCGTGGATAACCAGCATCCTGTGATGGTTAATTTTATGTATAAACTTGACTCGGCCAAGGCATGCCCAGACAGCTGGTTAAACATTATTTCTGGGTGTGTCTGTGAGGGTTTCTCAATAAGATATTAACGTTTGAATTGGCCGAGTGAGTAAAGCAGAGAGCTCCCAACATGGGCGGGCAGCATTCATCCGGTACAGAATCAAACAGAACCTCAAGGCAGAGGAAGGTTGAATTCTCTCTGTGTCTGAGTACTTGAGACCTGGGTACTGGGACATTCATCTCCTGGTCTTGTGCTCCTGATTCTCAGGCCTTGAGTCTTGAATTGGAATCTACACCATTGGCCTTTGGCTCTCAGGCCTTAAAATTACAAAACTGTTAGGAGGCAGAGGCAGGCGGACAGCTTGAGCCCAGGGGAGTTCGAGACCAGCCTAGGCAATATAGGGAGAGGCCATCTCTATTTAAAAAAAAAAAAAAAAAGCCGGGCGCGGTGGCTCAAGCCTGTAATCCCAGCACTTTGGGAGGCTGAGACGGGCGGATCACAAGGTCAGGAGATCGAGACCATCCTGGCTAACACGGTGAAACCCCGTCTCTACTAAAAAATACAAAAAAAAAACTAGCCGGGCGAGGTGGCGGGCGCCTGTGGTCCTAGCTACTCCGGAGGCTGAGGCAGGAGAATGGCGTAAACCCGGGAGGCGGAGCTTGCAGTGAGCTGAGATCCGGCCACTGCACTCCAGCCTGGGGGACAGAGCCAGACTCAGTCTCAAAAAAAAAAAAAAAATATATATATATATATATATATACACACATATGGAACAAATTAGCTGGGTGTGGTGGTGTCCACCTGTAGTCCCAGCTGGTCAGGAGGCTGAGATGGGAAGATTGCTTGAGCTGGGGAAGTCAAGGCTGCAGTGAGCTGTGATTGTGCCACTGCAGTCCAGCCTGGGCAACAGAGGGAGACCCCGTCTGAAAAAAAACACTACACCACTGTAAGGTCTCCGGCTTACAGAGAGCAGATTGTGGGGCTTCTCAACCGCCATAATCATGTGAGCCAATACTTTAGTGTGTGTGTGTGTGTGTATATATATATATATATATATATATATATATATCTACATAAAAGCTCTCTCTCCACATACACACACACACATATATATATAGATTCTGTTATTCTGTTTCTGGAGAACCCTTACTAATAAAGATCCTATCTCTCATTGTCAGGCAGCTCAGTCTGCACTCAAGCCCAAATACCCAAATCAGTCCCCATATCCCTTCTTTGTGCATCTATCTCTTGAGACCACTCCTTATACTAATTTTGTATCAAGCAAGGTCCAATCAGGAGAGGGGAAGCACACAGTAATTTGAACTGGGAAATTTAATATATAGAATTAAGCTATAACGGGCTTAGGCCGGTGCTGTGGCTCATGTCTGTAAGCCCAGCACTTTGGGAGGCTGAGGCGGGTGGATCACCTGAGGTCGAGAATTTTGAGACCAACCTGACCAACATGGAGAAACCCCGTCTCTACTAAAAATACAAAATTAGCCGGGCGTGGTGGCACATGCCTGTAATCCCAGCTACTCGGGAGGCTGAGGCAGGAGAATCACTTGAACCCAGGAGGCAGAGGTTGCAGTGAGCCAATATACTCCAGCCTGGGCAACAGAGCGAGATTCTGTCCCCCCCCGAAAAAAAACCTTGGTATTTTCAAGAAGTTGGCTGGTAAGAAGTGAAGAGAACTCTCATTCTCTTGTGTCACAGCAGAGAGCAGCAGCCATACCTTCTTGGCCTGAGTTCTAGCACTCAAGCAAGAGGTTTCCTGGTCCCTGGGCTTAGATCCAGAACTTGAAGAGGTTTAAGTGCAGTTTAACAGTTTAACTGAATGGCAGAGAAGTGGCTGTGGTACCACATGGGCAGAACTTGCTGGAAATCCATCCGCAGGGGTAGAAAAAACTGCTCACTGGGAGGGGTCTCATGAGAGACGACGCCGTTACAGAACTACCTGAAGAGAGCGGTGGAGAAAGCTGCTAGGTGCCGCCGGTTGCGGTTCACTGAGGAGGCGGCACTGGAGAAACTTTGTAGGCTGTGGGCGCCTGCTGTCACAGGAGCTGCCCATGCTGCAGGAGCTGGGTGCTGGCGAAGCCCTGTGTGTTGCAGAAGCCAGACTCGGAAGACACCCGTCATGCCGGAGCCTGGAGAGAACACACCAGAAGCAGGAAGGGAACTCCACTCTCCTGAAATGTCTCTCCAGCGCCCTCTACTGACAAAGCATAAGATCGTGCCAGCTGGTAAAGGAAAAACTAAAGGGCCACAACCATTTCACACAGCAGGCAATGCAGGAACTGGGACGTAATCAATAACTAGCACAGGTTTATATTATGATTCATCTATAGCGGCCCACAAAAGGTTTCACATAACATCCCTGCAGCAGGAACTGACACTTCAAGCCCCACTGAATCTGCTAGATAACGGTCCACATTGCAGAGCAGCCAGTCAAAACTGGAACATACGTAGATTATTTGGCAAATGGGACACTCAAGCAGTCCTATAGGGAGGCCTATGTGGGGAGGAACTGAAGTCTCCTACCAAGAGCCATGTGAGTGATCCGCCTTCCAAGTGGGTCCTCCAGTGCCAGAGGACTGGGGTCCTCGTTGGTGTGGTGTGTGCAATATCATGATCTTGAGCCAGAACTGCCTAGCTTAGCAGCTCGCATATTTTTCTTTCTTCCTTTCTTTCTTTTCTTTTCTTTTTTTTTTTTTGAGACAGAGTCTTGCTGTTGCCCAGGCTGAAGCACAGAGGCATGATCTCAGCTCACTACAACCTCCACCTCCCAGGTTCATATGATTCTTATGCCTCAGCCTCCTGAATAGCTGGGATTACAGGCATGCACCACCATGCTGAACTCGTTTTAGTATTTGTAGTAGAGACAGGGCTTCACCATGTTGGGTAGGCTGGTCTCAAACTCCTGATCTCAAGTGATCTGCCTGCCTCGGCCTCCCAAAGTGCTGGGATTCCACTGCACCCAGCCTTTTAAAAAATTTTTTTTTTTTTTTTTTTTTTGAGACAGAATCTCGCTCCGTCCCTCCGGCTGGAGTGCACTGGCATGATCTTGGCTCACTGCAATCTCTGCCTCCCAGGTTCAAGTGATTCTCCTGCCTCAGCCTCCTGAGTAGCTGGGACTACAGGCACCCACCACCACGCCCAGCTAATTTTTGTATTTTTAGTAGAGATGGAGTTTCACTATATTGGCCAGGCTGGTCTCAAACTCCCAACCTCAGGTAATCCGCCTGCCTTGACCTCCCAAAGTGTTGGGATTACAGGCGTGAGCAACCGCACCCAGCGCCTTTTTTTTTTAGATGGAATCTCACTCTGTCACCCAGCCTGGAGTGCAGTGGTGTGATCTCGGCTCACTGCAACCTCTGCCTCCTGGGTTCAAGGGATTCTCCTGTCTCGGCCTCCTGAGTAGCTGGGATTACAGGCGTGTGCTACCATGCCTGGCTACTTTTTGTATTTTTAGTAGAGATGGGGGTTCACCATATTGGCCAGGCTAGTCTTGAACTCCTGACCTCTGGTGATCCGACCGCCTCAGCCTCCCAAAGTGCTGGGATTACAGGCGTGAGCCACCGTGGCCAGCCTCCATCTTGCTTCTAATGTCCAAGCTGCTCTTGTTCATTTCTGGGTGTAGGCTGAACTAATTTTGGGAGGAATTTAGTTTATAGTTACAGCCTTTTCCCAAAACAAACCCCCTTCTTGCCTGGGGACCAGCTTGCCTTTGTAAGACTAACAAATTAGCCACAAGATTAGAAATTATGGTTTTGGAGTCATGCAGCCAGAGGCTGTAAGATTCCAAACTTCTCCATTTGCTCCTAGGGATAACATCACTATCTTAACATCTAAGATTAGTGCTGGAGGTATTTTTCAGACCCTGCATTGTGATGCACCAGCTGGCGCCACCCAGACCAGTAATCTGGCTAAACCAGTTCTTCTATCCCACCCAGGAAAGGAAGACAACAAGAACCGACTAGACAACCTGTGATTTCATTTCAGGCCCAACCAATCAGCACTCCTCACTCCATGGCCCTCATAGCTGCCAAATTATCCTTAACAAACCCCAGCCTCTGAATTTTCAGGGCGACTGATCTGAGTAGTAAAACTCCGGTTTCCCATTCAGCCAACGTTGTGTGAATTAAGCCGTTTCTCTATTGCAATTCCCTGTATTGATTAACCGGCTCCATCTGGGCAGCTGGCAAGGAGAACCCATTGCGTGGTTACAAGAGCACCCAGCCAGCCAGGCACAGTGGCTCATGCCTGTAATCCCAGCACTTTGGGAGTCTGAGGCAGGTGGATCACCTGAGGTCAGGACTTCGACACCAGCGCGGCCAGTGTGGGGAAACCCCGCCTCTACTAAAAATATAAAAATTAGCCAGGCGCATTGGTGGGTGCCTGTAGTCCCAGCTACTCAGGAGGCAGAGACAGGAGAATCACTTGAACCCAGGAGGCAGAGGTTGCAGTGAGCTGAGATTGCGCCATTGCACTCCAGCCTGGGTAACAAGAGCAGAACTCCGTCTCAAAAACAAGAAACAACAAAAAAAATCCAAGATCCCCCAGGCAAGCAGACAGCACCTATGCGGAACTATGGGAGCCTCCCCAAAATGTCAGGCAGTAGCTAGTGTTGGAGCCTGCGTTCTTCCAACTGTGGCCCTCATGGGGCTACAACAGTCCATTTTGGAGCTTTAGGGACAATGAAGGATACAGCCAGCTGGGCAAATCTCAGGCACCAGCTATATAATCAGAGCAGCCACTGCTATCTCCTACACGTTGGACTTCCTCTTACGATTCCTGGACAAGGAGATTCTGTTGCTTCAAAGCATTGAGGTAAACCACTTCCCCAAGTAAACACTGAAGAAACTCCAGCCAGCGCAGCTAAAGAGGCAGAATGGGGCCAACGAGGCAGCACTGAAGAGGTAGGTAAGTCAGGGGGCTATGTGGGTAGCACCAAAAATTTGGGGGCCTTGGGAGACTTGCATGGACTCTCTTAATTCCTCTTGCCAGCTCCTCTGTTCCAAGGCACAAGAGAAGCACTGGGGGCAGGGTGGCCATGCCACCTGCTTGATAACTGTGTCTCAGCCATAGATCCAGGGGATGACCCAGAACCTTCCATGGGGGCAGCAGACAGCATGTGCATATTGAATTGGGTCTGGCCATGCACTATGGGGTTCCAATGCAAGCAAAGAACAGTGACAAGTATATTTCAGAGGACACAAGTGTCTCAACGAAACAGTTTATTTTATTATATTATTATTCTTATTATTTAAGATGGAGTCTTGCTCTGTCGCCAGGCTAGAGTGCAGTGGCACGATCTCGGCTCACTGCAACCTCCGTCTCGCGGGTTCAAGCAATTCTCCTGCCTCAGCCTCCAGAGTAGCCAGGACTACAGGCGTGTGCCACCATGCCTGGCTAATTTTTATATTTTTAGTAGAGATGGGGTTTCACTACATTACCAGGGTGGTCTTGATCTCTTGACCTCGTGATCCGCCCACCTCAGCCTCCCAAAGTGCTGGGATTACAGGCGTGAACAACCGCGCCTGGCCTATTATTTTATTTATGTATCGTTTTTGAGTCAGGGTCTATGTTGTTCAGCATGGTGGCATGCACCTGTAGTCCCAGCTATTGGGGAGGCTGAGGGGGTAGGATTGTTTGAGCTGGCGAGGTCAAGGCTGCAGTGAACTATGGTCATGCCACTGCACTCCAGCCTGGGTGACACAGCGAGACCCCCGGTCTCTAAATAAATAAATTACAGCGCTAATATGCCAATATCATGGGTTACTACTGCCATCTGTTGGCTGTCCCTATGCCACTTCACTCCGGCCTGAGTGATACAGTGAGACCCTGTCTCTAAATAAATAGATTACAGTGGTAATATGCCAATGCCAAGGGTTACTACTGCCATCTGTTGGCTGTCCCCATGCTGTGTTCTATGCTTTTTTAACTGTCAAATTTGCAGCAAACAAATGTTTTCACTTGACCTATGTCATCTTCCGTCCTTGCACCAGCCCTTAAAGGCGTCATTATTATCCCCATTCTACAGAAGTGAAGACTGAGCTCGGAGAGGCTGTCACCTCCCAGGATCTCTGATATTTGCAGCGGAGCTGAGATTCAAATCCAGGTCCATTGAACTCCAGAGCACTTGACTGTAACTGTTCAGCTCTACTGCTTCTCAATACAGAAATCCATTTAATAAAAACGCGATGGTAAAGACAGTGGGCAGCAAAATTTACTCCCTGCTGGGTCCAGAAATAAGTGTTTCTAACCAGGGCCCTGGGTCTTCTCAAAGAAGTGCTTCCTGCCCATCCAAAAAAGCAGAACTGATAGGTGAGGAAGGAAATTCCTTTGGAACTGCCTTTTGTGGGCACTCGCCTGCCCTGCGAAGAGCTGCTACAGAACAGAACTTCCCTGAACTTGACTTCTTGCCCAGGTCATACCCCTGCATACTTGTCAGACAGATGGACCCTCCTGTGTCTGTCCTGCGCTGTTTTCCTTCACTCTGTCATGTGCCCCACCCTCCTGGGGGTATGCCTGGTGATGTGTAGTTCCCTGGGACTAGCTGCTATTTATTGAGCACTTACTGTGTGCTGAGTCTTCAACAGTGTCTTTAACGAGATAGAAGCCTGTTTCTCATGGTAGCATCTGGAGGTGGGCAGGAGGCAGGCAGTCTGGGGTGGGGCCGGTTCGGCAGCCCTACCCCACAAAGTGATCAGGGACTCAGGTTCCCTGCAGCCTGTGGCCCCTCCATCATTGAAGCTACCCCTCCTGGGGCATTGAAGTGCCATCTCACAATTCCAAATTTAAATTTTTTAATCACATGTGAATACTATGCACAACTCTGTTAATAAATTTGAAATTGTAGATGAAAGAAATGATTTTCTGGAAAATATAAACTACCAAAATTTACTCAAGAAGATATAGAAATTATGAGTAGCCAATGTCCCTTAGAAGAAATTATACGAATACATATAAGGAGTAAAGATACTCTTTACTTTCACTTATTTTTTAGAGATAGAATCTAGCTCTGTTGCCAAGGCTGGTGTGCAGTGGCATGATCCTGGTTCACAGCAGCCTGGATGGAATTCCTGTATTCAACTGATCCTCCATTCTCAGCCTCCTGACTACCTGGGACTAAGGTGCCAGCAAGCCCAGCTAACTAAAAAAAAAATATATATATATATATATATATATATATATATTTTTTTTTAGACACAGTTTTGCTCTTTTGCACAGGCTGGAGTGCAATGGTGTGATCTCCACTCACTGCAACCTCTGACTCCCAGGTTCAAGCGATTCTCCTGCTTCAGCCTCCCAAGTAGCTGGAATTACAGGCACCCACCACCACACCCAGCTAATTTGTTGTTTTTTTAGTAGAGACAGGGTTTCACCATGTTGGCCAGGCTGGTCTTGAACTCCTGACCTCAGGTGATGTGTCTGCCTCAGCCTCCCAAAGTGCTGGGATTACAGGTATGAGCCACGCACCCAGCCTTTTTTTTTTTTTTTTTGTAGAGACAAGGTCTCACTATGTCACTATGTTGTCCAGCCTGGTCTTGAACTCTTGGCTTCAAGTTATCTACCTGCCTGGGCCTCACAAAGTGCTTGGATTACAGGTATGAGCCACCACACCCAGCCCTCTCTATTTTTCTTTCTTTTTTTTTCTTAAACGGCATTTCTTAAACAGTTCTGTCACCCAGGCTGGAGTGCAGTGGTGCAATCATGGCTCACTGCAATCTTCCCCTCCCAAGTCCAAGCAATTCTTTTTGATGTGTCCATCAAAAAGCTCCCATTATAGAAGGGGAGAACAGATATTGGGGAATAACTAGAAGTCTTTCTGCTGGAAATGTGAATATATAGAACGTCCTTAACAAGAACATGAATATCTGCCACGCATAAAGGCGGGCGCGTGTAGTTCTAGCTACTTGGGAGGCTGAGGTGGGAGGACACTTGGGCCCAGGTGTTCTACGATACAGTGAGCAGTGATTGCACCACTGCACTTCAGCCTGGGTGAAAGAACAAGACCCTGTCTTGTTCTTTTGCACAAATACGTATCAGAGACCAACAACAGATACTTAATCATGTTATAAAAAGCAATTTTGAGGCCGGGCGCGGTGGCTCACGCCTGTAATCCCAGCACTTTGGGAGGCCGAGGCGGGCGGATCACAAGGTCAGGAGATCGAGACCACGGTGAAACCCCGTCTCTACTAAAAATACAAAAAATTAGCCGGGCGCGGTTGTGGGCGCCTGTAGTCCCAGCTACTCGGGAGGCTGAGGCAGGAGAATGGCGTGAACCCGGGAGGCGGAGCTTGCAGTGAGCCGAGATCGCGCCACTGCACTCCAGCCTGGGCGACAGAGCGAGACTCTGTCTCAAAAAAAAAAAAAAAAAAAAAAAGCAATTTCATGAACTTAAGATCCCAGACAATTTTGACTGCAGTCTTCAATTTTTAACATTGTTTTGAGTTGTAAATGCTGTAGGATTGACAGAGGCTGGGCGCAGTGACTCACACCTGTAATTCCAGCACTTTGGGAGGCTGAGGCGGGCGGATCATGAGGTCAGGAGATCGAGACCATCCTGGCTAACACAGTGAAACCGCGTCTCTACTAAAAATACAAACAATTAGCCGGGCGTGGTGGCGGGCGCCTGTGGTCCCAGCTACTAAAAAAAAAAAAAAAAAAAAAAGAAAATATAGTCTATAAATAATGAAGAAAGTAAAGTTGTGGTTTTTTTGGTCCAGAATTTATACTCATTCTGTCAATCTTTTTTTGTTTGTTTGTTTGAGATGGAGTCTCACTGTCGCTCAGGCTGGAGTGCAGTGGCGCGACCTCAGCTCACTGCAAGCTCCGCCTCCCGGGTTCAAGTGATTCAACTGCCTCAGCCTGCTGAGTAGCTGGGACAAGGTGCCCGCCACCATGCCCAGCTAATTTTTTTTATTTTTAGTAGAGATGGGGTTTTACCGTGTTAGCCAGGATGGTCTCGATCTTCTGACCTTGTGATCCACCCACCTGCGCCTCCCAAAGTGCTGGGATTACAGGCGTAAGCCACCGCGCCCGGCCTAGACTATATTTTCTAGCTAGAAAAAAACAGTGGGCTGGGCGTGATGTCTCATGCCTGTAATCCCAACACTATAGGAGACCAAGGCAGGTAGATCACTTGAGGTCAGGAGTTTGAGACCAGCCTGGGCAACATGGCGAAACCTCATCTCTACCAAAAATACAAAAATTAGCAGGCATGGTGGCGCACACCTGTAATCCCAGCTACTTGGGAGGCTGAGGCAGAACTGCTTGAACCTGGGAGGGGAAGGTTGCAATGAACTGAGATCACACCCCTGCACTCCAGCCTGGGCGACCGAGAAAGACTCCATTTTAGAAAAAAAAAAGGGTCCAGGCGTGGTGGCTCATGCCTGTAATCCCAGCACTTTGGGAGGCCAAGGAGGGTGGATCACGAGGTCAGGAGTTCAAGACCAGCCTGGCCAACATGGTAAAACCCTGTCTCTACTAAAAATACAAAAAATTAGCTAGATGTGGTGGTGTGCTCCTGTAACCCCAGTTACTTGGGAGGCTGAGGCAGGATAATTGCTTGAACGTGGGAGGTGGAGGTTGCAGTGAGCAAAGATTGCGCCACTGTACTCTAGCCTGGGCCACAGAGCAAGACTCCGTCTCAAAAAACAAAAAACAAAACAAAACAAAAAATGGCCAGGCACTGTGGCTCACGCCTGTATTCCCAGCACTTTGGGAGGCTGAGGTGGGCAGATCATGATGTCAGGAAATCGAGACCATCCTGGCTAACATGGTGAAATCTCTACTAAAAATACAAAAAAGAGGCTGAGGTGGGCGGATCATGAGGTCAGGAGATATAAACCATCCTGGCTAACACAGTGAAACCCCCTTTCTACTAATAATACAAAAAATTAGCCAGGCATGGTGGCAGGTGCCTGTAGTCCCAGCTACTAGGGAGGCTGAGGCAGGAGAATGGCATGAACCTGGGAGGCGAATCTTGCAGTGAACCGAGATTGTGCCACTGGACTGCAGCCTGGGTGACAGAGTGAGAATCCCTCTAAAAAAAGAAAGAAAAAGAACACGTGAAAAATTATCAGAAGGAATAAGAAAGTGCAATTAGGTGGTCAATTTCAACATAATTGTATGCAAACTTGCCATATACCAGCAATGCTCAATAGAAAATACAGTTCATGTGCCAGTTACCAATGTATGGCCTCTCAGCCCAAACACATCCTTTTCGTTCTGCTCTGTGATACTGAGCTGGATGACATCTCAGCTTTGGGTGAGATCCAGCGTGACACCCAGCGGGACTCTACGCAGTTCCTTGCTAGCCAGCTTGATGTTGTTGTTCTCCAATAGAGGGCGATGGAGGAACACTGTCAGGTCAGAGCGGAAGGGAGGGGCTGTCTTCTTCCTGGTGCAGTTCTCCAATGCGGCCAGCGGAGGGCAGGAGAGGTAGCCAGTGGCCTTCACTTCCGTTGTCCTCACCTTGGTCCGGCTCCTGCCCTTTCCGCTGTCCACCAGCAGTGAGTTCTCGGGGCACCCACTCCCTCTTCTGAGGTCCAGTCTCTGCCTTGAATTGAAAGGGGAAGGGCTCTTTCGTGTTTCCAAGTTTCCTCCCTTTTTACTTCCTCAGTCCTAAGGGCACAAGTTCCTTCCTGCAGTTGCTATTCTGTAACTGTTAGAAATCTCTCTTACCCATTTGGGTAACCATCTTCACAACTGAACAATTATTTTTACCCAATTTTCTCTTCAAAACAATGGTGTGGCCAGGCGCGGGGGCTCACGCGTATAATCCCAGCAGTTCGGGAGGCTGAAGTGGGTGGATGACCTGAGGTCAGGAGTTCAAGACCAGGCTGGCCAACATGGCAAAATCCCGTCTCTACTAAAAATACAAAAAATTAGCTAGGCGTGGTGGTGGGTGCCTGTAATCCCAGCTACTTGGGAGGCTGAGGCAGGAGAATTGCTTAAACCGGGGAGGCAAAGGTTTGCAATGGGCTGAGATCGCACCATTGCACTCCAGCCTGGGCAACAGAATGAGACTCTTTAAAATATATATATATATATATTTCAATGAAAATAACAGGCAATTCACAAAAGGATAAATAGAAATAATACTTGAAAAAAGAAAACATATCCAGCTTCCCTAGAAATCAAGGAAATGGTAACTATATTCATGGAATTTCTCCCATTGGGCTGTTGCACAGAATAAGTGTGAGATGTAAAGGACTCAGCTCAGTGCCTGGCAATATAAACACTCCATACATGGTAACTATCATGATTTAAAAGTTTAATAGGATAGGCACAGTGGTTCTCACCTGTAATCCCAGCACTTTGGAAGAAGGCTGAGGCAGGCAGATCCCTTGAGGTCAGGAGTTCAAGACCAGCCTGGCTAACCTGGTGAAACCCCATCTCTACTAAAAATACAAAACTTAGCCTGGTGTGGTGGCGTGCACCTGTAATCCCAGCTACTAGGGAGGCTGAGGTGGGAGGATCGCTTGAACCTGGGAGGTGGAGGTTGCAGTGAGCCACGAAATTGCAGCACTGCACCAAAAAAAAAAAAAGTTTAATATGTATTACTGTGGACCTGGGGACGCCACATCAAGCTGTTTCCCAGTTGAACTGGAATGCCACAACAAAGGCTGAACACTGTAAATGTCCAAATCTGGAGGAACAGAGGAAGGTAAACATTTGATTCTCAAGTGGAAGATCAAAGCATTACATTCTTTCTGGAGGACAGTTTGGAAATATGTACACAAAGTAATTTGGCAATTCCATTTCTGGTTGTTCTCAGGGAAATGTTCAAGCAAATGCATAAAGGTGTATGTAGAAGCATATCTGCAAATACAGAAAGATGGAAACAATGTAAGTGTCCAAGGGTGGCGGACTTAAAAGATGAAAATTCTGCCGGGCATACTGGCTCATGCCTGTAATCTCAGTACTTTGGGAGGCCGAGGCAGGCAGATCATCTTAAGTCGGGAGTTCGAGCCCAGCCTGACCAACATGGAGAAACCCCATCTCTACTAAAAATACAAAATTAGCCGGGCATGGTGACACATGCCTGTAATCCTAGCTATTCGGGAGGCTGAGGCAGGAGAACCGCTTGAACCCGGAAGGCAGAGGTTGCAGTGAGCCAAGATCGGGCCACTGCAGTCCAGCCTGGGTGACAGAGCGAGACTCCGTCTCAAAAAAAAAAAAAATATATATATATGTGTATATATATATATTTATATAAATATATATATACACATTGACAGACATATAACTGAACAGTAAAACTGTAAGAACAGACTAAAATATGAACAGTGCTTATTCCTGGATGGTCGTATTAGAAATGTTTTTTACCTTCATTCATTAAACAAATATTTACTAGGCACCTGCCATGTGCCAGGCACAATTCTAGGTGCTCGTGGTAGGGCATTAAAAAGTGTCTGCCCTCATGAACACTTACCGTTGAGTCGTGGGAAACAAATATTACACAAGTATATGTCAGGTAGTGATAAACATTAGGGAGAAAAGCAAGGCAGAGCTGAGGCTGTTTACAGAGCTGCGGGAGGCTTCCTTGAGGGGGTGACGTATGAGCAGAGTGAGGGAGCAAGCCTTGTGGCTATCATGAGAAAGCTATCTTTATGATTTGCCAATTAATTTTCTTAATTTTCTCTTCCAAGCATGCAACACCTATAAAATTAAGACAAAACAAACCAGGAAAGCTCTTTCCATTTATGAAAGATATCTGGAGCCTGAGATCATTTCCGGGTCGAGGCGTGGAAAGAGTGGGAGAGGATCCGAGGGTATGGAAAGGAGAACCCCGAGCCCCCCTGCTCTAGATCCCTCAGGGCCGTTGGATCCCTGACGCCCCGCAGCTCCTGGTGGACGAAGCAGCTGGTGGGAGAGCGCGGGACTGCAGCCAGGTCAGTGTCCCGCTTGCCGCGTCCTGCTAAGGCGACTCGAAGACAGAGGATCGCCGCAGGAGGCTCCGCGCCCCTTACCGGACGGCATTTCCCAGGAAGCTACACGCCTCTCCAGGGAATTGAGAGGAGCGGGACCCAAGAGGCTGGAAGCAAGTCTCCCCGGCCCAAGATCCACCGCCCACGGTCTTTCGGCCCTCACCTACGAGCTGGCATAGAAAGACCGTGGCGGAAGGAAAACGCCGCTCCAGCGCATCCCTTCCAACGGCGCAGGCGCTCCACTCGTGGCTAGGCCATATGCCCTCTCCTTTCCTCGGGCCAGCCTTGGCTTCCCCTTTTTGTCGCTCAAGGGCCAGAGGCGCAAGGAAATGTGAAAGAAAAGCGGCGACGAAAGAAAACAAAGCAAATCTAGACGCAAAGCGTTGCCTTTCCTCCCGGATGCAGGTGTATGACGCATATGGCGTTTCCGTCTTCTAATAGGGAGCCTGAGAATTCTTCCTGTTCATTGGCCATCAGTCAGGGAGAAGGCGGACTCAGTGAACGAACGGCTTTCTGGGAGCTAGGGAATGCTTGCGCCGCGTAGTTTCCCAGCGAGCCCTGCGACCACTTCCGGCGCCGAGAACTGGCGGCGGAAGTGGTGTCTCCTGGGCCGCCGTGGGCGTTGTGTGTTTCGGGGGCGGGGACTGGGGCTCTGGCCGCCTGGCTCCGACATCAAGCACCGGGCTCCGGGTGGCCGGGATCAGCGCCCCGAGGCAGAGGCCGGAGGGCGGGCGCACTACTTGGAAGTGCTGGGTACCCCGCGCCGCTCTGCCCTCTTGGTCCGCGGGCAGACGCCCCTGCACGATCGCCGCTCGCCCCGCGGGCGAGGCTGCGGGGGACAGCACGGGGCTCTGGCTGGCTCGCCTTCCCGCCTGCCGTGTCCTGCTGAGCGACCCTGGTGAGTCCTGGCCCTCTTCGAGGAAAGTCTTCTTCGAAGTCACCAGAGGATGAGAATGGTGCACGCACCTTTCAGGGGTCTTGTGAGGAGCAGAATAAATAAAGCGCCTAGGGTGGACTAAATAATTGGAAACAACCCGAATGCATCACTTGAGTATTGATTAAGAAACTGGAGCGTATCCGTACCGCGGAAGCTCATAGTGCCGCTGTCTGTGCAGTAAGGTCTCATTTATGTAAAAACACATGAAGCACCTTCTTTTTCTTTTCTTTTCTCCCCCCATGGATGGCTTTTTTAGTAAAAGCACGGAGAAAAGGTCTGGGACGTCACTTGTCAGACTGTTAAGTCGGGGGGGTACAATTGCATTGAGGAAGGGAGAGTTTTACGGACTTCTGTATTGTTTGAGTCTTCCCCCCTTTTTTATTACGATGGTTTGTATTTTTTTCTTTTTTTTTTCTTTTTACTTTTTTTTTTTTTTTTTTTTTTTGAGACGGCCTCAGTCTGTTGCCCAGGCTGGAGTACGGTGGTGCGATCATAGCTCATTGCAACCTCAAACTCCTGGACTCAAGAGATCTTCCCTCTTCAGCCTCCCCAGTAGCTGGGACTACAGGAGCCCCACCCGGCTTTTTTTGTTTTTTGGTACAGATGGCGTCTCACATTGTCTTCCCAAAGTGGTCTTGAACCCCTGGCCTCAAGCAATCATCCTATCTCTGTCTCCCAAAATGCTGGGATTACAGGCATAAACCACCAAGCCCGGCCAGTTTGTATTTGTATTGTTGAAATAAAAAATCGATTACTGAAAATTGCATAATACACTTTTCAGTAAAGAGTAACGATGTAAAGTATAAAGGTGTCATACATTTATATGTACCTGTGGATAAATGGCTTTGGATGGTGTCTATGAGGCCTTCTGTGACACCTCAGGGCCAGATGTGTTTTGGAATTCAGAGGTTTTCAAATTTGAGAAAACTAATATAGTGCACATACAATATATCAAGCACATCTCCAGAGGGATCTGGGGCAACACTAAATAATGAAACACATCAGTTAAATTTTTTAATTAGGCAGGGCGCAGTGGCTCACGCCTGTAATCCCAGCACTTTGGGAGGCCAAGGCGGGTGGATCACAAGGTCAGGAGTTCGAGACCATCCTGGCCAACATGGTGAAACCTCGTCTCTACTAAAAATACAAAAATTAGCTGGGCGTGGTAGCTGGTGCCTGTAGTCTCAGCTACTTGGGAGGCTGAGGCAGGAGAATCGCTTGAACCCAGGAGGCAGAGGTTGCAGTGAACCAAGATTGCACCACTGCACTCCAGCCTGGGCAACAGAGTGAGACTCTCTCAAAAAAAAAAAAAAAAAAAAAGATTTTTAGTTGATGTATAATGTCCATACAGAAAAACACATCAGTGGGTATAGCTCAATGAATTTTTATAAACTGAAGATATATGTTATTAATATTTCTGCCATAATTTTGAATATTTACATTTAGTGGAATAAATTGAGATTATAAATATGCTTATATCAGGTCAGGTGGTGCTGCCAAATGATTGATATTGGGTTTTGCTTTCAAAGAGTTATGAAATACCCGGGTTTTGTATTTCTGGCTTTGGGATGAGAGCTTGTGGGCCTGTGTTAATAGAGATCGTCACGTGAGCAAGGCATTACAGTAAAGCCTAGAAAAGGCTTCAGGGCCATGAAAGGATGGGACTGGATGGCTCTTCAGCCTGAGGTTTGCTCCTGTATTCCACATCCTTCCTCCTCAGTCCTGCCATTTTGCTCTTTCCCCAGGAGTACACATCCAGATGCCGGCCCAGCAACCACAGGGGATCCCTCTGGGAGACTAAAAGTACAGGTTCTGGGGCCCAGGTTGAGGCCGACCAACCCTGAGCCTCAGGCCAGGGGAATGGCAGCCCCCTTGGAGCCCCAGGACCAGACCCCTGGGGAGGGAGAAGGGCTTCTGATTGTCAAAGTGGAAGATTCCTCCTGGGAACAGGAATCTGCCCAGCATGAGGACAGCAGGGATTCTGAAGCCTGCCGCCAGCGCTTCCGGCAGTTCTGCTATGGGGATGTGCATGGGCCTCATGAGGCCTTCAGCCAGCTCTGGGAGCTCTGCTGCCGCTGGCTGCGGCCCGAGTTGCGCACCAAGGAGCAGATCCTGGAGCTGCTGGTGCTGGAGCAGTTCCTGACGGTGCTGCCAGGGGAGATCCAGGGCTGGGTGCGCGAGCAGCACCCAGGAAGTGGCGAGGAGGCTGTCGCCTTGGTGGAGGACCTACAGAAGCAGCCATTGAAAGCCTGGCCGCAGGTGAGGGGCCCTTCAATATCCAGAATCACCTGGATGGTACCTGGCGAGTAGGTACCCTGCAGAGATAAGTCTCCCAGAGGCTCACAGGGTAGGGGAGACACAGAGCCCCCAGGAGCAGGCACACAAGCACAGCATGCCATGGGTGCCTTTCTGAAAGATGCAGTCCAAAGTAAATGTGATTTATTTTTTGCGGCTGTGGAAGGCAACAATAGGGCTGAAGTGTGAATGTTCCAGAAAGGAAGTTTTAGCTCCATGCAGGCTCTGCTGATGTTTATTTGCATTTTGCTCTAGGCCTGGCTCTGAGGACACTAGGGTGTGCAGAGAGCCAGCTCCAGAGTGGGGCTAGAAGGTGGAGCTGTCCTGGGCCCCAATTACCTTGTGGGATGTTGGATCCTTCACATTGGATGCATCTGGGGAGGTTCTGATGAGTGGCTAGGGGATGGGGTTCTGCCTTTGGCAGGAGGGTCCCCAGCTCCCCACTTGCTAAGTGGCTGTGATTCTGGCCTTTCAGGGCTGGTTCTTGCCTCATGAATGATCAGGGAGCGTCCTCGGGCACACAGCGTTGCCTGGTATCACATTCTCCTCCAGACTTTCCTGGGGCACCATATTGGTCTCCTTCCCACACCCCAGCATCCTGAGGGTCATGTCCTGTGTCTCCTTCCCAGGGAATAAACTCTGACTCCCCCGGTCTGGTCTCGGGCTGATGAGCATATTGTGGTTCCTGCACAGGATGTGCCCTCGGAGGAGGCGGAACCCGAGGCTGCAGGCCAGGGATCTCAGGCCAAGGGGCCTCCCCCGATGGTGGGGGCACGGAGGCGGCCATCTGTTCCCCAAGAGCAGCACAGCCATAGCGGTGAGTAAGCCTCTGTCCTTGTGGGCAGTAGAGTGGCTGGGCAGGGACTTAGCTGTGTCACCGGCATTGCCCTAAGTGTCATAGGCAGGACAGCTCCCTCTGTGAAGTCTAGGGCATGTGTGAATGCGCACAGGTTGGGGAGGCCATAGGCATCGGTGTCAGGCCTGGGCTGGCCTTTCTAAGGCTCCATTCTTCTCCTTCAGCCCAGCCTCCTGCTCTTCTTAAAGAGGGGCGTACCAGAGAGACGACGGACACCTGCTTTGTCTCTGGGGTCCATGTGAGTCACCAGTCCCTTTGTCTTCTTTAAGGTACTTGGCTCTGTTGAGTTTGTAAAATGGGACTTACTGTCCCATCAGGCCTCTTTCATCTGACCCATCCTGTCCCCGCCAGTGCTGCTGGGAGGCCTGAGCAAGGGAGCCCTGAGCCAGGTCTTCTCGCCCCATTCCAGGGACCTGTGGCATTGGGAGACATTCCATTCTATTTCTCCCGGGAAGAATGGGGCACCCTGGACCCTGCTCAGCGGGATCTCTTCTGGGACATAAAGCGGGAGAACTCCCGGAACACCACCCTGGGTAAGCACCCAGGGCCTTTGGCTCCAGGCTGGCCGCCCCCCATCCTGTTGGAACTTCAGTCTTCTTTCCCACCCCATCCTTAGCTGGTTCCAAAGCAGCCTATCCCTAAGTCTTGCCAAGAGCCTGAGTAACTCCTTTCTTGGCTGACGATCAGTTTTTGTGCCTTTCCACATGCAGCATGGGACGGCGCCAGCGCTGCCCAGCCCTGAGTGCTCGTAAGGGCAGCTTCTCCTTTGAGTCTCACTGCCTAGTGCATAGAAGGATTGTCCCCATTTTACACATAAGGGACCTGAGACTCAGGTCAGTGGATGCTGAAGGGACACAGCCGGGAGTTGGATCAGGCATGGCTGTGAGGCCACCTTGGGCTGCCAGGAGCAGGGGTGCTGACGGGGAACCCCAGCTGCTCACCAGCCAGGGCCCCTGCTTGTCAGAACTGCCCTTACCAGTTCTCTCTCCACGCCAGGCCCCTTCTCAGCACTGTCAGGGATCATCTTGTTGAGTCCACACTCCCAGCAGGATGGGCTGCGACCTCTGCCCAGATCTGTCATGTGTTGAATTTGGAGAACTAGAGCCTGCATGGTGAAGGGAGCCACACTAGCCAGACCAGTTTGGTTTCTCAGTTTCCGACTGTGACAGTTGGGAAAAATTTTTTCTTTCTTTTCTTTTTTATTTTTTGAGATGGAGTCTTCCTCTGTTGCCAGGCTGGAATGTAGTGGTGTGATCTCAGCTCACTGAAACTTCCACCTCCCGGGTTCAAGCGATTCTCCTGCCTCAGCCTCCTGAGTAGCTGGGATTACAGGCATGAGCCACCATGCCCGGCTGATTTTTTTGTATTTTTAATAGAGACGAGTTTTCACCACGTTGGTCAGGCTGGTCTCGAACTCCTGATTTCGTGATCCGCCCACCTCGGCCTCCCAAAGTGCTGGGATTACAGGCGTGAGCCACCACGCCTAGCCCTTGAAAATTTTCAAAATTACTGTAAATCTTTTCTGCTGTGGAGCTTGATATCTGGGGTTCAGAGTGGGACATTGGATCCCAGTGTGGCCTGCAGGGCACAGATGGCTTAGGGGGCTGGCCTATGCAGGCAGGATCAGAGGCTTGCTCAGACTGCTGCTCTGCCGCATTTTTTCATCATCCCTGTTTTATTTGGGTTTTTGTTTTTGTTTTGTTTGTTTATTTTTAAGACAAAGTCTTGCTCTTGGAGTGCAATGGCATGATCCCGGCTCACTGCAACCTCCGCTTTCTGGGTTCAAGTGATTCTTCTGCCTCAGCCTCCTGAGTAGCTGGGATTACAGAGGCGCGCTACCACATCCTGCTAATTTTTGTATTTTTAGTAGGGACGGGGTTTGGCCATATTGGCCAGGCTGGTCTGGGACTTCTAACCTCAGGTTATCCGCCTGCCTCAGCCTCCCAAAATGTTGGGATTACAGGCTTGAGCCACTGCGCCCGGCCAATCACCCCCATTTTATAGATAAGGAAACTGAGGATTCGGCAGTGTGAGCGCAGGGCTTTCTGAACCTGGAGGCCAGGAAGCTTTCCCTAGCCTTGTTTCTTCCTCACCTCAGCTCTGGCCCCAGAACCGAGTGGGACTGAAGAGGTCGCCTCCTTCCCCTTGCAGGTTTGGGGCTCAAAGGCCAAAATGAGAAGTCCCGGCTGGAGGAGGTGGTGCCGGTGCTGCCGGGCCAGACAGGCAGCGACGTGACTGTGTCCTGGAGCCCGGAGGAGGCTGAGGCCTGGGAGAGTGAGAACCGGCCGAGGGCGGCCCTGGGTCCAGTGGTGGGTGCGCGACGGGGGCGGCCACCCACTCGCCGGCGCCAGTTCCGGGACCTGGCAGCCGAGAAGCCACACAGCTGCGGGCAGTGTGGAAAGCGCTTCCGCTGGGGCTCGGACCTGGCGCGGCACCAGCGCACGCACACGGGCGAGAAGCCGCACAAGTGCCCCGAGTGCGACAAGAGCTTCCGCAGCTCCTCGGACCTGGTGCGCCACCAAGGCGTGCACACGGGCGAGAAGCCCTTCTCCTGTTCCGAGTGCGGCAAGAGCTTCAGCCGCAGCGCCTACCTGGCTGACCACCAGCGCATCCACACGGGCGAGAAGCCTTTCGGGTGCAGCGACTGCGGCAAGAGCTTCTCGCTGCGCTCCTACCTGCTGGACCATCGGCGTGTGCACACCGGTGAGCGGCCCTTTGGCTGCGGAGAGTGCGACAAGAGCTTCAAGCAGCGCGCGCACCTCATCGCGCATCAGAGCCTGCACGCCAAGATGGCCCAGCCCGTGGGGTGAGCAGCCAGCTTGGCCGGAAACTTGGGGGAGGCCCAGCCACGGCACATCCTACTTCATTCACCACTGGGACTCTCCTTCTATTTGTGGCCACCTCCTGGGCTGTCCGAGGGACCCCAGGGTACCCCACACTCGGAGCTCGCCTGCCCTGCTCGGCTCTGATGACTTGCCCAGCACTCAAAGGGAACGGAAGCCCCCCTCCCGTCCCCTGATCTTGTCGTCTTTCCCCCTTCTGCGCCTGGCGTTTCTCTTCCCCTCTAGTTTCTGGAGCCCCAACACATTCCTGACAGGGGCAGCAGGGTGGCGAGGACTCAGGTCTAGGTCCCTTCCCAGAAGCCCCCGAGCCTCATTTGACTGTGTGGCTCTTTGGCCCCCACCCTCTGGGGTGGGTCCATGAGTCAGGCCTCTGCCCTGCCAACCTGTGCCTTTCAGTGGGCATGGAGGACTGGCCTTGGCCCCCAGGGGGTTGCTGGGCTTTGGGAGGGACAGTCAGCTCACACCTGTGGGACCACGGGTCTTAGGGCGCAGGGGCTTTCTGGCCCCCACCCACTCCCGTTTCCAGGCCATGACCACTCTGCCCTGTCCTGGCCACACGGACTCGGCCTGCCTTTGCCCTCGGTCTACTTGCCCTAACATGAGGCTCTGAGAGCCACTTGCTCACCAGTCTGGTGAGGATAATGGTGGCTCCAGCGACAGGAGGCCAACCCTGGAGACCAAGAACAGGGTGCCTGGCTGCCAACTGCTCCTCCAGAGGTGCGGCTGCACCATACTTAGCACTAGCATTCTATCAGCACTAGCATCCCACTCCATTGGCACTGGTACCCCGCTCCATCGGCATTAACGCCCCGCTCCATCGACACTGGTGCCCACTCTATCGGCACTGGCACCCCGCTCCATCGACACTGGTGCCCGCTCCATTGGCACTGGCGCCCACTCCATCCCCCGCTCCATCGGCACTGGTGCCCTGCTCCATCGACACTGGCACCCCGCTCCATCGGCACTGGCGCCCCGCTCCATCGACACTGGCGCCCCGCTCCATCGGCACTGGCGCCCTGCTCCATCGACACTGGTGCCCGCTCCATTGGCACTGGCACCCACTCCATCCCCCGCTCCATTGGCACTGGCGCCCCACTCGGCGCCCCACTCCATCAGCACTAATGCCCCACTCGGTGCCCCACTCCATCAGCACTAATGCCCTGCTCCATCGGCACTGGCGCCCCACTCCATTGTCACTAAGGTCCAGCTCTATTGGCACTAACACCTCGCTCCATCGTCACTACGTCCAACTCCATCGGCAGTAACGCCCTGCTCCATCGGCACTGGTGCCGGGTTCCATCGTCACTAACCTCCAGCTCCACCGGCACTGGCGCCCCACTTCATGGGCACTTTGCTGCTGCCTCCTGAGCACTGCCTTCCATGAACAGGGACAGACCAGAGGCCCTGCAAGGACTCAGCCCTGCGGGCCTCCAAAGGGCAACAGAAGAGTATTAATAAATGTGAAAACTTCCCTCCAGAGTGTTCTGTTCTTTCGGTGTCTGGAATGTGGGGAAACCTGGAATATAAACCCTTTGCCCTGGCCTTGTGTCCTGGTGGCACATTCTGCTGCACCGTCACCAAGGGGAGCCACATCCTTGGCGTCCAGTTTGGCTGGGCCCCAATGGGCAGCTGTGTCCCTTGGGACTCTTGTCCCCATGTGTCAGCCAGTGCCTGCCCTGCTCTGGGGGCACCATCTGTGCCCTAGCAGAACAGGGAGCTGAGCAGGACTCAGGGTCTTCACCAGGCCACTCCTCTCTCACAACTGTGAAAGGAAGAAGGGCCCAGAGACGCCGCTTGGTCAGTGGTGGGACCCTCTTGCTGCGCGCTGGGGATCCGGAACTCAAGGCTGCCCCAGACTGAGTCCCTTAGAGAAGGGGCTGACAGTGGGCCTGCCCTTCCCACCAGCCCCTGACATCCAACTTCTCCCTACCAGGAGCCCCAGGCCGGGGCCCACCACGAGCTGGTGGGTGTGTGGTCAGAACTAGTGATCACCCAGGCACGACCCCTCCTTCCACCCGTGCTGGTTCCATCTCTTTCACCTGCTGGTGGCCTCAGGGCCCCTGGCTGAGGGGAGGCGGGGGCCAGTAGATGCTCTGGTCCCTTGGTAACAGGTGTGCATGTGGCAGCCCTCTCTGCCCCCAGGCCTTTCTCAGCCAACCTCCCATGCACACATCATCCTGCAGTGCCTGCCATGGTTTGCCGTAAGAAGCAAGAGAGGTCTCGCTGTGGACAGGACTGATTCCAGTTGGTGATTTTTACCTCTGGGGGCCTGGTGTTGTGTGCATGCGTGTGGTGGGCGGCCAGGACGGTACAAGGACTTCTTGGTGGCGGTGGCTGGCTCCAAAGGGAGACACTCGGGTGTAACGAGATCAGATAAGCACGTAGGCCAGGAGCTAAGAATAGGATTGAGCACAGGTTTCTGGCTCAGGTACGGGCACATCAGTGCCAGCAAAGAAGTCACCGGCAGAAGCCAGAGAATGGAGCCTGAGTTGGGAGAGTGAGGCCAGGACCCAGGGTTCCAGGGAAGGGGCAGAGTCCAGCTCAGCTCATAAGCAGAGCTGATAGCAGTCATTAGGAGAGAGGGCAAGGGTTAGGACCCAGGGCACTGAAAGCCCAGGGCCAGGAGGCGAGCTTCGTGCTTGGTGCTTGGAGGAAGCCCCGCCTGGCCCTATGGCCTTTCTGGTGGCTGGGACCCTGCGGGTGGCCACGCAGATGGCAGACACTCGAGACAGCCTGGGGAGAAAGGTAGCAGGCGGCACCACCTGGCCCAGCTGCTCCTGCCTCCCAGCTGAGCCCCAGCCCAGCCCAGCCTAGCTCTGGCCTTACCTCCCTAGGGGAAGTACGACGTCCGGGGTCCAAAGGCAGCCCTGATGCTCATCAGCCCTGGGGTGGTGGCCGCTGCAGTCACTGCCCTGGAGGATGTGTTCCAGGCCCTGGGCTTTGAGAGCTGGGAGAGGAGGCAGGTCCCGGTCCAGGTGAGCCTCTGCCTCTTACCTCCACCCTCAGGCCCAGCACCGAGCCCTTCCCCACTGTCCCCTGACCCAGATTCTCCTCCCGACCCCAAACCTCCCCGGACTCAAGCCGGTCTCACTTTTGCCCCTAGGGCTTCCTCGAGAAGCTGGCTTGGTTCCGGGAGCTGCTGGATGCCCACAGGCACCCTGTGGGGTGTGCCTTAGTGGCCTTGGTGGCCCCCAAAGGGCAGCTGAAGCAGCCACAGCAGTTGGTCCGGGAGCTGAGTGGCTGCGGGGCCCTGCGGGGCTGCCCCAAAGTCTTCCTGCTGCTCTCGAGTGGCCCTGGGTGTGAGTGAGCTGGCTCAGGATCCAGGGGCTGGGCAGGGACCCAGGAGCAGAGCCTCGGGCCTCACTCCAGGCCAACGCGCTGCTTCTCCACTCAGCTGCCCTGGAGTCCGGAGCCTTCCTTGCTGGCCTGAGAGAGCTCTGTGGCCGCTCTCCTCACTGGTGCCTGGTGCAGCTGCTGACGGAGGTGGGGACACCGGAGGGGGAGGCCCAGGGAAGTGGGGCTGCTTCTGCTGTCTCTGCTGGTTCTGCTGTGTCCCCCTGAGTCAGTTACAGTTAGATTAATTCACGTGTATCCTCCCTCCAATTCATTCTACAAACCTTTATTGTCTACAGAAGTGGTATCAGCCCCCCACCCCCAACTCGGGACCCCCGACAACCCACTCAGGATGCCCCGACACTCCAGACTCCTCCCAACTCCATGCCTTGGCCCAAGTGGTTCCCTCTGCCTGCTATGCCCTCCTGTTGTCCCAGGAGCCCTGCACAGTCCTCTACAGGCTGCCAGCGATGTCCTTCCTTGCATCCATGCATGCACTTCAGACTGCCCCTTTCCACACCAGGCAGTGATTATCCGCCCTGTTAGATCACAGGACCCTGGAGGCTGGGACTGGGAATGATTCAAGTCTGGTCTCCAGGGCTGAAGGTCTCACTATGCAGTTGGGTGGCCCCTGGGCAGCCCTGGAGGTGAGGGGGCCCCAGCTGTCCTCCACAGATCGCCCAGCAGGGTAGTGCCCACCCCGTGAGCCTTCCCAGCAGGCCCTGCCCTACTCTAGGGAACATCCCCACCTCTACGCGCACTGATCCCGGGGCAGGGGTCAATGGTGTGGCCACTGTCCATTCGAGACCATCCACGCCCAGCTAAGTCCAGAACCTTGAGCCTGAACTGGAGCCTGGGTCTCGCTTGAGGCCATCCTGCCTGTCTGTCCTTTGCCGGCCTCCTCCTCTCTGCATTCTAGCAGGTGACCCTGAAGAGACTATAGAAGCCACAAGCCTGGCTGAGTCTTTTCTCGGCCCCATCCTCAGCTCTTCCGCAAGGTGACTGAAGAGTCCACAGGGGGCACCTGCTGCCCTGTCCTTCGGAGCTCCTTGCGGGGGGCACTGTGCCTGGGAGGTGTGGAGCCCTGGAGGCCTGAGGTGAGGGGAACAGGGCAGGGGTCCAATCACATGGCCACAGTTTCCAGTGGGAAGAAGCTTAGGGAGACCCAGGCCAGGGAGGCCAGGAGCTGGAGTCCTCTCAGGCCACTTTAGATGCGTCTTAACCCTCTCTGCAGCTGGCCCCCGGTCCCAACACACAGTATGACCTGTCCAAGACCAGGGCTGCCCTCCTCCTGGCTGTGATCCAAGGCCGGCCTGGGGCCCAGCATGACGTGGAGGCGCTGGGGGGCCTATGCCGGGCCCTGGGCTTTGAGACCACCGTGAGAACGGACCCTACAGCCCAGGTGAGGGGAAACCGAGAACTTACGCTGGTGTTCTGAAGGAAGACTCCTCCCTAGGAACCTGGGGCCTCTCTCCTGGGCCTCTCTCCATCACTGGCAGGAAGTGCACCACACGTCTAGCCTCTGTCCTCCTACTGCCTGCGTCGGGCCTGTCACTTCCCTGCCTCTAGAAGCCTGGTCTCCAGGGTCTCCAAGGCCTCCCTCATTGGCTGGTTCTCTGCCCTCCCCCCCACTTCCCCAGCTTAAAGCTTTAGCTGCAAGTCTTGGTTTCCCTCTTGGCTCCCAGCAGCCCACTCCGCTCTCCTCACACCTCTCAACTTCTTGGTGCAGCTTCCCCACCAGGGCAGGAGGAGAACTGGCTCCAGGAAGCTGGGTCTCTATGTCACCTCTAAAGAGGTCATGCCAAGGCCTTGCAGGAGGGAGTTAGAAAAGGGCTTCTGGTTGGGCGCAGTGGCTCATGCCTGTAATCCCAACACTTTGGGAGGCCGAGGTGGGTGGATCACTTGAGGTTAGGAGTTTGAGACCAGCCTGACCACCATGGTGAAACCTTGTCTCTACTATAAAGACAAAATTAGTAGGGCGTGGTGCTGCACGCCTGTAGTCCCAGCTACTCAGGAGGCTGAGGCAGGAGAATCGGGTGAACCTGGGAAGCGGATATAGCAGTGAGCCGAGATCGCGCCACTGCACTCCAGCCTGGGTGACAGAGCAAGACTCCATCTCAAAAAAAAAAAAAAAAGAGGGCTTCCTCCCTGGGTCTGTGAGTGGCAGGTGGTGGGAGGCCAGGTGGGTAGGATCTGGGAAACCTTCTCAGCCTGGTAGAGGGCAGCCAGGGGCTGGGGAGGTGGTGGCTTTGGCCCAGGCCTCAACATTGTTCCCACCCAGGCTTTCCAGGAGGAGCTGGCCCAGTTCCAGAAGCAACTGGACACCTGCAGGGGCCCTGTGAGCTGTGTCCTTGTGGCCCTGATGGCCCATGGGGGACCACGGGGTCAGCTGCTGGGGGCTGACGGACAAGAAGTACAGCCCGAGGCACTGATGCAGGAGCTGAGCCGCTGCCGGGTGCTGTGGGGCCGCCCCAAGGTCTTCCTGCTGCAGGCCTGCCGTGGGGGTGAGTGGCCCGGTCTCCTGCCCTCACTTCTCGGCCAGCCTTAGTCCCCAGGACTCACTGTCTACCTCCTCCAGTAAGCCTGGGTACCCGCCCTTCCCTGTCCCCTCTCCTGTCCTCTCCTAGAGGTCAAGTCCACGACCTTGAACCCTTAACTCTCAACACTTGTCATTCAGAGCTCTGAATGTCTCCAGTCTGGCAAGCCTGCCCTGGAGCTCTGGAGCTGGGTTCTCACCTTGACCTCACGTTCACACAAGACCCCTGAGCACCCCCAGGTATCCCCGGAGTGAGACTATCTGCCTCTCCCCACCCTCTTCAGGAAATAGGGATGCTGGTGTGGGGCCCACAGCTCTCCCCTGGTACTGGAGCTGGCTGCGGGCACCTCCATCTGTTCCCTCCCATGCAGATGTCCTGCAGATCTACGCTGAGGCCCAAGGTGGGTTCTGCCTTCCTTCCAGGGCCTGGGTTTGGGCAGGGCTGGTGGTGGGGACTGTCCAGAGAGCATCTCCAGGGCTCTAAGCTGGGGTATGGCTGCCACCTGCATCCTCTGTTTGCCAAGACAATGGGAAGAAAAAAATCTTCCTTAACGGCAAGGGCCTTTGGGAAATGGGAACTTCTTCCCCTGTTGGAGCCTGAAAAGAATGCTGGAGTCGGCAAGCTCAAATAGCTTTTCTGAGGTCACAGCTGGTAAGTGGCTGGGCCGAGCTTTGAACTTCCGTTTGTCTTTCCTGCCCTGCGCTCTTTCCACCTCCCTGGGCTGCCCTTAAGCCACAGATTGGGAGCTCCTGGAGCTGATGGAGTTCCACAATGTTGATCACTGGAATTGATTCCTCTTGCAGGCAGCTCCTGCAGGGGCGCCCCTCCAGGGAGGTCTGACCAAGCAGACATCCTGACGGTCTACTCAGCTGCGGAGGGTAAGGAGATGGGTCATCGGGAAGCCCGTGGTTACACAGGGCCCAACTTCCTGGCCTACGATCTAGAGTAGCCTTCGGGGCAGCTAGGGCTTAGGGTTGGGGCACAGAGATGCCAGCCCAGCTGTGGTCCAGCCATGTTCCCTACACGGGTTATGATGTGTAGTAACAGCAGTGATGGTGAGTGCTGTGAGGTGCCGCTGTGCCAACCACTGTGTGTGCAGGTTTCCTCTAGGCTGTGAGTTCCACGAAGCCGGGGAGATCTGCCTGCCCGGAGGCACTGGTCAGTGTCTGGCACATAGTAGGTGCACAGTAAATGTGTGCTCAGTAGTGAATCTCTCCATAGGCTCACCTCTGCAAATATCTAGCAACAACTTGTTCCAGATGCAAGAAGTCCCTGCTCCCTGCCCTGTTCTCTTGCCTGATTCCTGGGTCCTGCCTGCTTGTACCCCACCTTCCACCAACAGTAGGACCCCTGGAATTGGAAGGCAGAGGGTTGGGGCCCTGGTCTGATGCTCTGGCCCTGGTCCCCTGACCTAGGCTATGTGGCCTATCGTGATGACAAGGGCTCAGATTTTATCCAGACACTGGTGGAGGTCCTCAGAGCCAACCCCGGGAGAGACCTTCTGGAGCTGCTGACTGAGGTGTGTTGGGGGGTTCCGGGGTGACAAGGGGCAAGGAGCTGGATTTGCCCTTCTCCCCAGCCCTTCTATTCTGATCACCTCCTTTGAACTCCATTGGCAAAGGAGGGATCCTCTGCCCTCAATACTACAAGATAACCAAACACAGGATGCCCGACGCTGCACAGATGCCATCCATAGCAGTTCTTAGTCACATGTACTGCAGTTGGGTGGGGAGGAGGACGCTGCACGCCATGCGGGGCCACCTGGGCTTGTGCTCAGAGCAGGGTGAACCTGCAGGGCCAGGGGGAAGCTGGCTTTGTAGTGACAAGAGAGTGAGATGCCCCCTGGTTCTCACAGGAAGATGTGGTTGGTTGGTTTGAGTATTTCCAAGGCCTGTCAGGGGGCTGAAGTCCATTAGGCTGAGGACCAGGTGGGGTGCAGCTGGTCTGCTGAGAGGGGACCTACGGGGTGGGAGCCTGTCCTGATGGGTGGGGACATGTCCGGCCAGAGCAGAGGAATTCACCGTTAGTCCTCTGGAGCTCTGTGAGCCTCAGAGATGTCCCTCCCGGCAGCCCTTGAAATTTTAGGCCTTGCAATGCACCAGGCCAGGAGCTCTCCCTTGGGGCAGGGTGAGCTCCGGAGGGCTGTAGCCCCAGGCACAGGCTGGGTGTGGTCCTCAGGTCAACAGGCGGGTGTGTGAGCAGGACGTGCTGGGCCCCGACTGCGATGAACTCCGCAAGGCCTGCCTGGAGATCCGCAGCTCGCTCCGGCGCCGGCTCTGCCTCCAGCCCTGAGGGCGCCGCGGCCACCCGGGGGCTGCTGAGGCGGTGGCAGGACTCCAGCGCCATTCTTGCCTCCATCCACCCCCCAACCCCCGGTTTCCACATCCAAGAGCGAAGCGTGGCAGCGTGGGGGTGGCCATGCAATAAATATCTGCTGCGAACAGTGCCTGTTCTCAAAGACGTGTGAAATAAGTGAGATAATGTGTGTAAAGCACCTGGCACTGCATATGGACGCAATAGTGTCCATGGGAACTGAGCTGGGGCCTGTGCCCAGGTTCCGGGACTCGGGAACCCAACATGGGCTGGACTGGGCTGGGCTGGGTTGGCAGTTCGGTTATGGGAGCATCCAGGGGGAAGAGGGGTACCAGGAAGAGGACGCATATCCCTCTCCCAGCCATGTCCCTGTGCATGCGCGCCCCACCTCCACCCCGCGCTGGGCCATAGAAACGCAGGAGACACGGCCTCCGCTTTCCAGGCGGCCAGAATAAAGTCTGGGGCCAAAAGCCTTTGAAACACACCTTTGCAGGTTCACCGGTGATGGAGCAAGCACAGGGGCTGCGGAAGCAGCTTGCAGCCCCTGACCCAAAGCGGCGGGAGGCACATGGAGGAAAGAGCTCCCAAACGGCGTCTCGGAGGGGCCTGCTGCGGGGAGGGTGGGGTCGGGCGGGCTCGCCAGGGCTCGAACTCACAGCTCTGGGCCCACGGCGGCAGTTTCCGCTCAGCAGCCTCAGCGGTTGGGCGCGGTGGCCGAGCTCGCAGACTAGCCCACCGCGAGGCCCGGAAGGACGAGCCTCCCCCTCGCTCTAAGCATGCGTATTAAAGCCACAGCATAGGCTCTAGAAAGCTTTATGAGAAAAGCTGCGCCAGTTGTAGCCGCAGGGCCGCGTGGCCTAATGGATAAGGCGTCTGATTCCGGATCAGAAGATTGAGGGTTCGAGTCCCTTCGTGGTCGTTGCGAGGTTAATCTTTTCTTCTCCTGTCACTGCACCGTGGGCGACAAGTACCCTCGAACTGAGTGAGCCAGTCAGTCGCCCCGGACCGCCCAAGGAACACTCGGACCTCGCCCTGCTCCTGCAGTCGCGCAACTAAGGACCTAGGGCCAGAATAGCAGAGAGGGCGACCCAGAGAGCTCCGGCAGGGCCCTGGGGGACTGCGGAGCTTGAAGCCAGAGAACGCGAGTCCTGGGAGCTGGATTGACTTCACAAACTAAAGCTCAAGTGATGGAAACCGTGACAGACGCGGGGCTGGGATTGCTTGCGGTGAGGAGTTGCCCCATGGGGTCAAAGGACATGTGTAGTTTTCTGTTTTGTTTTGTTTTGGAGACGGAGTTTCGCTCTCGTTGCCCAGGCTGGAGTGCAATGGCGTGATCTCCGCTCACTGAAACCTTCGCCTTCCGGGTTCAAGCGATTCTCCTGCCTCAGCCTTCCGAATAGCTGGGATCACAGGCATGCGCCATCACGCCCGGCTAATTTTTGTATTTTTAGTGGGGAGGGGGGGGGTTTCTCCATGTTGGCCAGGCTGGTCTCGAACTCCTCAGGTGATCCGCCCGCCTCGGTCTCCCAAAGTGCTGGGATTACAGGCGTGAGCCACCGCGCCCAGCGACATGCGTAGTTTAATTGATTATTGTAATGAAAAACTTTGTATCCTCTATCAACTGATCACGGGGTAGCAAAGTAAAAAAGAAAACAATCATAAATACCGGTGATGAACCGGGCGCGGTGGCTCAACGCCTCTAATCCCCGCTTTTTGGGAGACCGACGCGCAGATCATGAGGTCAGGAGTTCGAGACCAGCCTGACTCAAAAGATAAAACTCCGTCTCTACTAAAAATATAAAAATTAGTGGGACGTGGTGGCGCGCTCCTGCAGTCCCAGCTACTCAGGAGGCTGAGTCAGGAGAATCGCTTGAACCCGGGAGGCCGGAGGTTGCAGAGAGCCAAGATCTCGCCACTGCACTGTAGCCTGGGTGACAGGGCGAGACTCCGTCTCAAAATAGAAAATAAATAAAATAAACATTTCAATTTCAAAGAGTATCGCCAGGATTGAGTTAATATTTCACCCAGAAAAAAAAAAATGTTGGGCCGGGCGCGGTGGCTCAAGCCTGTAATCCCAGCACTTTGGGAGGCCGAGACGGGCGGATCACGAGGTCAGGAGATCAAGACCATCCTGGCTAACACGGTGAAACCCCGTCTCTATTAAGAAATACAAAAAACTAGCCGGGCGAGATGGCGGGCGCCTGTAGTCCCAGCTACTCGGGAGGCTGAGGCCGGAGAATGGCGTGAACCCGGGAGGCGGAGCTTGCAGTGAGCTGAGATCCGGCCACTGCAGTCCAGCCTGGGTGACAGAGCGAGACTCCGTCTCAAAAAAAAAAAAAAAAAAAATGTTTACCAGGGGAACCCAAGTTTAGTCCGAGTGCCGAGCAGCGCCGCGTTGGGGTATCCTTCCACCGGGTGAAGGCTGCGGAGAGTCGCAGCTGCAGGCATGTCCTCCGGTCGGCAGACGCTAGTGACCTGGGGTCGTGCAGGGTGTCGCTTTCTCCTTTAACTTATTTTGAGTTTTCAGTGGTTTACAAAGGTATTTGTTTTTGGTGGAGACGGGGCGTTCACTATATTGCCCAGGCTGGTCTCGAACTCCTGGACTGAAGCGTTTACTAGGTATTAAGGGAAAAGAACTTCATTAAAATATAGATTTTTTGAAAAGGAAAATAACACACATGTTGGGGCAGGAAAGTAAACACCCAACGTTGCGATCCTGAGATTAACACCGAGCCAGCTGGGGATGTAGAGGGCAAACTTTGGAGGGTCATCATTAAGAGGCTTCCGACCACTGGGCGGCACCGTTGGTGTAATGGACAATGCAGGGGAGGCGGACGGAGACCGACACTTCCGCAAGCGGCGGGCTCGGGATGAGGAGCGGGTTGCTGAGCAGGCATCACGTGCCCTTTCCCATACACTCCATCCATCTCAAATGCATCTTTCACTACTAATTACCTCTAGACTTGGCTTCTCTGCTGAATGGAGACTAGGGCTCGTGAGGGAGTTGATCCCAGCACCTCTCGCACCCTAAGCGAAGATCATACCCCTAGACCAAAGAGCCGAGCCAAAAATCTGGCTGTTCTGTGTCCTTCAGGTCTCTCTGCACGTGCGCGGTCTCTTTGGGGCACCGAGGATGCTCAGGAGCGGACGAGATCTGGAACCAGAGCTTGGATTCCCGTGGAGGGGCGGGAGAAAGGCTAGGTAGGATAGGACAGGCAGGCTGTGGGGGAACCATCGCGGAGTGACTGAGAGACTGGTCTAAGACAAGCGCCATATTGTTGTCGTCGGCCCCGGTGGCCTAATGGATAAGGCATTGGCCTCCTAAGCCAGGGATTGTGGGTTCGAGTCCCACCCGGGGTAAGAAGGGGATGAATTTTAGGTTCTTCAACGGGGAAAAGAACTGGAATTTCGTTACACTCCGGAGGAGTTCCGGAGTTCCGGGAGGGTTCCTAGACAGGCTGTAAATCAGAAACCCGTACCTGTTTTCAAATAAAACGAGCAATTTCAGGTTACAGGAAAAAGAAGTTGGACGTTTTGCAGGATTTTAAGTTCCATCCATTTAACTTGGTAGAAAGGAGTGATTGTTTCTTTTTCCAGGTTTGTTAATTCTATAATGGTTACATATATTTTTGAAATCCTTATTTTTTAATAAACACACAATGATTCACAGATTAAATTACAGGACAACTGCTTTGTTTTAAAAATCATAAAACTGAGGCCAGGCGCGGTGGCTCACGCTTGTAATCCCAGCCTGTAATCTCCCTTTCAAAAAAAATTATAAACTGGATGGAGGTATAGATGAAACTACTTATCCATGAGTAGATAATGGGGGACATGAGGGGACATTGCACTATTTCCTCTCTTTTAATACATGTTTGAAATAGTCCATGGTATTCTTTTTTTAAATCTATGCAATATATGACGCCATCTTCAAGGTAAAAAATTCCCAAACTACAGGACATGGTGTAAAGTAAAATCAGAAGCTGCCCCGATGGGGACCAGTGCTAGAATTTTGTCATAAATATGTATAAAAACATGGTTGGCTTTTGCCTTTAAAACCCGTAATTGGGCCGGGCGCAGTGGTTCACGCCTGTAATCCCAGCACTTTGGGAGGCTGAGGCCGGCGGATCACCATCACTAACCAGCCTGACCGACATGGTGAAACCCTGTCTCTACTAAAAATAGAAAAATTAGCCGGGCGTGGTGGCACGCGCCTGTAATCCCAGCTCCTCAGGAGACTGAGGCAGGAGAATCACTTGAACCCGGGAGGTGGAGGTTGCAGTGAGCGGAGATCGCGCCATTGTACTCCAGCCTGGGTGACAGAGTGAGACTCCGTCTCAAATAAATAAATAAATCCCATAATTGGGACTCTTCTGTTTTTCCAGCTCTGGCCTGGCTTCTCCCACTTCCCCACACATCCTGGACCCCATCATCCCCACCTCAATGGCGTTACCTTCCTCACCTCAATGGCATTACCTTCCACCATCATAGGCCACCTGCAGAGAATGGCCACCACAGAGCTCCTTAAGGAAGCTGAGGCTTCCGTGATGGAGTTTTTCGGGAGGCCTTGTGAAAGGGAGTGTCCTGGCCTGGTGCGGTAGCTCACGCCTGTAATCCCAGCACTTTGTGAGGCCAAGGCGGGCGGATCACGAGGTCAGGAATTCGAGAGCAGCCTGGCCAATATGGTGAAAACTCATCTCTACTAAAAATATAAAAATTAGCGGGGTGTGGTGGCGCTTGCCTGTAGTCCCAGCTACTTGGGAGGCTGAGGCAGAAGAATCACTTGAACCTGGGAGGCAGAGGTTGCAGTGAGCCGAGATCATGCCACTGCACTCTAGTCTGGGCGACAGAGTGAGACTCCGGCTCAAAAAAAAAAAAAAAAAAAAAAAAAAAAAAGGAAGAAAGAAAAAGAAAAAAGAAAGAAAGGGAGTCTCCTCTGGTCTTCTCAGTGGTGTGCGCATCATGCATGATAGATGCACTCCAATATTGCTTGGTGTCTTTAGGTTTCTTTCTCTACAGTTTGCCCCAGACGTTCTACCAGCCCAATCTCATTAAACATAGGCCATCACTGAGGTCAATTTTCAGCCAACCAACCAAGAAACCTGGTAGGGCCACAGTCAGCTGCATGAGATAATATATTAACTATAGGCTCTTTGGAATGTGCACCCAGATGGATAAATTCACCAGATACAAAATCATATCCCATCCTCCTTATGATGGCTTAAAGTAACAAAACTTGTTTTGTATCTGTTTTGTTTTGTCATGTATGCTGTTTTCTCCAAGGTCAGCCTTTGTCGTTCAAGATTCTCAATTTTGAGTCCAATCTGATGTCACCACTTCTTCCTAATCAGTACTGTTATTTTTCACACCAAAGATTTCCTAAGGCTGTGAATTCAATTTACATTGCCATTCTGCAACACGCCTAGTTAAATGACATGTTTGATTTTTAGCAATATCAGCCTTGTGGCTTTAAGGTTATTGTATAGTTGCCATAAATTGTCCCTGGGTCTCTGAATATGACTTAGTGTAGAAGTTTAGACACCTGATCTTGTCATTTTCTTTCTGTAAGCTAACCAGTTCCTTCAGAAGACTTCTTTCCATGCCATGAACTAATGAAAGTCCATGTGGTCGCCTGTGCTGCAACAGTCAAGCACAGCAGCCACTGGTCCCCCAGGGCACTTGCTTCAGTCTGTAACTCCTCATAATCAACCAGGTCACACGTTGCCTGATCATGATGCCCTTGTATACTGTGAATTACAGCATCTCATGTCCATTGGTAAGGACCTCAACATTGCATTCAAGCCAAAATTGTCCAGGTAGCAGTCAGAAAACCATCAGCTATGTTTTCTTGTTTGTTTGTTTTGTTTTTGTTTTTGTTTTGAGACGGGGTCTCTCTCAGTCACCCAGGCTGGACTGCAGTGGTGTGATCACAGCTAACTGCAGCCTCGACCTCCCAGGTTCGAGTGATCCTCCCCAATCAGCCTTCTGAGTAGCTGGGACTGCAGGCACATGCTGCTCATTTTTTGTAGAGACGGGGTCTTGCTATGTTGCCCAGGCTGATCTCAAACTCCTGGGCTCAAGCAGTCCTCCCACCTTGGCCTCCCAAAGTGCTGTTCTTATAGGCATGAGCCACCACACCTCTCATTAGCTATTTTCACAGAATATTTAATATGACAGTTATTAGATAGGTATAAATAATTGTTTTGGTTTTTGGAGACAGGGTCTCACTGTGTTGCCCAGGCTGCAGTGGCACAATCATGGGTCACTGCACCCACAAATTCCTGGGCTCAAGTGGTGTTCCTGCCTTGACCTCCCTAAATGCTGGGATTACAGGCCTGAGCCATGGTACCTAGCCTAGAACCAGATTATAAGGGTGAGATTCTAAATTTGACTCCCCTGGTAACTGGCTGGCTGGCTGGCAATGAGGACCACTTCCCTGATGGAAAGTGAGAGTCCCTGGTGTGCTGTAGTGTGCAATTATGAGAATTTTTGCCAGGGTTACACTAGGGTGAAATAGAAGGGGAATTCCTCTTAAGGCAAATATTATGCAGAGAGGGTCCCAAATGCTCTGTGTACTGAATATGGAACGTGTATGTAAATGTCATATATATGTAATTTTAATTTCTTTTTTTTCTTTTTTTTTTTTTTTGAGGCCAGGGTCTCGCTCTGTCGCCGGGCTGGAGTGCAGTGGCCGGATCTCAGCTCACTGCAGGCTCCGCCTCCGGGTTCCGCACGCCATTCTCCTGCCTCAGCCTCCCGGTAGCTGGGACATGCCGCCAGCTGATTTTTTGTATTTTTTGTGGGAGATGGGGTTTTCTGATTATTCGCTCAGGATGGTCTCGATCTCCTGACCTCATTGATCAGCCCATTCGGCCTCCCAAAGTGCTGGGATTACAGAGCGAGCCACAGCGCCCGGCCGTGGTACAATTTCTTGTTTCTTTTTTTTTTTTTGCTTTCCTTTTTTTGAGATGGAGTCACTCGCCACCTTCCAGGCACGTTGCGGTATCCGCGATCTCGGCTCATTGCAGCCTCCGCCTTCAGGTTCACGCCATTCTCTGCCTCCAGCCTCCTAGTAGCTGGAACTACGAGTGCTTATCACCACCTGGTTAATTTTTCCTATTTTTAGTAGAGGCCGGGGTTTCACCCTGCCCGGCCAGGCTGCTCTGGAACTTGAGCCTGGGGTGTCCGCCACGCCCGGCCTCCCAAAGTGCTTTCTGGGATTACAAGCGTGAGCCACTGCTTGTGACTTCTTTTGTGTGGTGGTTTGAGACAGAGTCTTACTGTGTTGTCCAGGCTGGAGTGCAAAGGCGCGATCTCGGTTTACTGTAACCTCTAACTCCCGGGTTCAAGCGATTCTCCTGCCTCAGTCTCTGGTGTAGCTGGGACTATAGGCGCGCTACCAAACCTGGAGAAAATTTGTATTTTTTTTTAAGGGCTGGGGTCTCACCATGTTGCCTAGGCTGGTCTCAAACTCCTGGGGTCAAAGTGAGGGGATTACAGGCATGGACCACGACGCTCGGCCCATTTTTTATGAACCAGAACTAAAGGGATCCCTATATATCCTGAGGCCAGTTGGTTGGTGGAGCGTTTTGTATTTGCTTGCCCAACAAATCCCGATTTGGGAGGTATACGGAGTCACTTCCAACCTTTTCTTACTTACTTGACTTTCTTCCAAGTTTAATCGGTCCGACAAAACCTCCCACCCAATGTGGGGCTCGAACCCACGACCAGAGATTGTGTCTCATGCTCAGGGAGGTAACAAGAAAAGCCGCTTCCCACACGTCCTTTGGAGCTCTCCAGAACTTCCCAGGTATACGGAGTCGCTTCCGATCTTTCACACTTACTTGATTTTTTCAAGTTGCAAGACTCATCGGTCCAACAAAACCTCTCGCCCAACGTGGGGCTCGAACCCACGACCCTGAGATTAAGAGTCTCATGCTCTACCGACTGAGCTAGCCGGGCGGTTACAAGAAAAGCTGCTTCCCACACTGCCATTGGAGCTCTCCAGAACGTCCCTATTCTATAGAAAGTTGTTGGGGATGAGTCCAGGATCCGAGACACGCTACATCCTGAGCGAGCAGTAGAGCCCTAAGCTCCACGCGGACCGAGGACGCCGCCAGGCCCGTGTGGTCTGCCGTCCCTCGTGGGTGTGTGTCCCGTCGGCTGACCCTCGTGGGGGTGTATCCTGTCTGTCGACCCTCGTGGGCTTGTGTCCCCTCTGCCGACCCTCGTGGGCGTGTGCCCCGTCTGCCGTCTCTCGCGGTGTGTGTCCCCTGTCTGCAGTCCCTCGTGGGTGTGTGCGGCCCCTGCAGCTCCTGGGAGCGGGAACGTCGGGAACAAGGGCTGAAGGGACGGACTCTGGAGATGGCCGGGGGGAAACTTGGCGTGACTCTCTTAGGGTTGTGAGTGGTTCCGGGGTCAAATCACGGAGGTCCCCTCATTTTCAAACCCTCGCCCCTGTTTAGGGAGGGCAGAGTGGCCTCACCACAGGGACAAGCCCGGGAGACCCTTTCTCCCCCTCAGGCTCGCAGTAGAATGCTGGGTCCCTTGCCAGTGGAAAAGGCAAGAAAAGTTTGGAGCGTTCGTAGAGCCGCCCGTTTGGGAAGAAATGAACTCTGATCCCAGCTCCGGTCCCTGTATGGGAGGTCCCAGGGCTGCGAGGGTCGCCTGGGCAGAGCTCAGGCCAAGAAGGGGCTCGGCTGAGAACAGAAGCCAGGGGTCTGTGCCGGAGACGGGATCCCTTCCTAGGATGCCCGGGCTGGCCTGCTGGGAGGCGGCGTGGTCTCCTCCTCAGGGTTCTGCACTCCGGTTTCACATTGGTTGAAATTTCTGGGCTGGGGCTCAGCACGCGAGACCCCTGCCTCACGCGGGCCAGACAGACCACCTCCCCGCGGGCTGCATCCCCTGGTCACCCGCCCTCCTCTCGATGCTGGGGCCGCCTGGAGCCGCTGGGAGCCGGGTGGCCCTCGAGTGAGGCGGCCCAGGGTGCGGGGTCCGCCTCTGTGCGCCTGAGGGCGGGGGTCGTGCAGGAGCTCCTCCTGGGGCTGGTCCCCGCGGCACTGCACCTTCTACCAGCGTCCTGGGATCGAAACCGAAACCTCCCCCTGCGCAACCGTCCCCGACGGCCTTGAGGTTGGGTGTAGCCGGGACCCTGGAGGGGCAGGGTGGGGATGGAGTGAAGGCGGGGACTGGGAGGTGCTTGGAGGAGGAGAGTGGAACCGCGGGTGTAGACCAAGGACAGACGTCAAAAAAATTGTTATTGCGCTGGCTCGTTGGTCTAGGGGTATGATTCTCGCTTTGGGTGCGAGAGGTCCCGGGTTCAAATCCCGGACGAGCCCTCCTCTATTTTCCCGAACACCGTCATTTTCTCACGGAGTCCCGGCCGCAGGGAACTTGGTCTCTCCGTGGCAGCCGCAGGCGCCGGGGCCGATCCGACTTCCCGCTTCGGCCCAGCGTGCAGCCCTTCCCCTTGCCCAGCTGCAGGCGGGACTTGCCTGCGCCTCCTGACCGGAGCCTTCCACCTGGAATTCTGAGTGCGCCTGAGGCCTGGCGCTGGGGCAGTAGACCCCAGATGCGGGACCCTAAAAGAGGGCAAATGCCTCCCCCGCCGCGTCTGCCTCTGCAGACGTGGCCCTAGGTACCGGGTGACCATGGAACTTATTCTGGGCGTGTAGTTTTCGTTTGAGTGGGACGGTTCTAAGTTTAAATTTCGGACAAGCCCAGTGTTTCGAACTTCCTTTCTTTTCTTTCTTTCTTTCTTCCTTTCTCTCTCTTTCTCTCTCTTTCTTTCTTTCTTTTTTTTTTTTTTTTTTTTTTTTTGAGACGGAGTCTCGCTCTGCCGCCCAGGCTGGAGTACAGTGGCCGGATCTCAGCTCACTGCAAGCTCCGCCTCCCGGGTTCACGCCATTCTCCTGCCTCAGCCTCCCAAGTAGCTGGGACTACAGGCGCCCGCCACCTCGCCCGGCTAGTTTTTTTGTATTTTTTAGTAGAGACGGGGTTTCACCGTGTTAGCCAGGATGGTCTCGATCTCCTGACCTCGTGATCCACCCGTCTCGGCCTCCCAAAGTGCTGGGATTACAGGCTTGAGCCACCGCGCCCGGCCTCTTTCTTTTTCTTTCTTTCTCTTTCTTTTTCTTTCTTTCTTTCTTTCTTTCTTTCTTTCTTTCTTTCTTTCTTTCTCTCTCTCTTTCTCTCTTTCTTTCTCTTTTCTTTTCTTCTCTTCTCTTTTATTTTCTTTCTTCTTCTTCTTCTTCTTTTTTTTTTTTGACAGTGTCTCCTTCTGTTGCCCAGGCTGGAGTGCTGGAGTGCAGTGGTGCCATCTCAGCTCACTGCAATCTCAACCTCCCAAACTCAAGGGATCCTCCCACTTCCACCTCTGGAGTAGCTGGGACTACAGGTGCTCACCACCACGCCAGGCTAATTGTGTGTGTGTGTGTGTGTATAAGTGTATATATATGCACACACACATATATATGTGTGTATATATACGTGTATATACGTGTGTATATATATATGTGTGTGTGTGTGTGTGTGTGTATATATATATATATAACCGAGGTCTCGCTGTGTTCTGGAGGCTGGTCTCCAGCTTACACTCAAGCAATCTTCCTGCGTCAGCCTCCCATCACAAAGTGCTGCAATTGCAGGCCAGAACCACCATGCTCAGCTGCCTCCTTTTCCTTCCATGTCCTGAGGTCGCAGCGGCGCGTCCCTCCGGCACATGGCGGGGAAGAGGTGCGGTTCCGGGAGCCTGCGACGCCTCTGGGGAGTCCAAGTCCGGCTCCTAGCCCTTTGTCTGAGGACGGAGGAGGACCTGGGGGGCTTCCCCTAGCTGATGGTCTCAGTTCTCCAGAGGTGGCGGGGAGAGCGAGAAGCCCCAAAACGCGAGCTGCGTTTCCTATTTGGAGTCGCAGGATGTGGCAATGTTGAAGCTCGCCGTGCCCCTCCTTCCCATAGGAACTAGAATCCCGTCCGGGACAAGCATCGGGAAAGGGGGACAGTTTGTGACCGAGGAAACTAGGACTGATCCAGAACAGCGAAGGCGGAGCCGCGTTGGGCTTATGAAGGGCGACAAAGGCCCCAACCCCTCTTCCGCATGAGTAGTTGGTCCAGGGTATGGTTCTCGCTTAGGGACCACAGGGACAAGCCCCGGAGACCCAAGAGGTCCTGGGTTTAAATCCCGGAAGAGCCCACACTTTAAGAACCCACCACCTTGGGAGGCCGAGGCGGGCGGATCACGAGGTCAGGAGATCGAGACCATCCTGGCTAACACGGTGAAACCCCGTCTCTACTAAAAATACAAAAACTTAGCCAGGCGTGGTGGTAGGCGCCTGTAGTCCCAGCTACTCGGGAGACTGAGGCAGGAGAATGACATGAACCCGGGAGGCGGAGCTTGCAGTGACCAGAAATCGCGCCACTGTACTCCAGCCTGGGCGACTGAATGAGACTAAAGTCTCAAAAAAAATAAAATAAAATAAAAAATAAAAAATCAGTGTTTGTGTCTGTGGCATTGTCCTTGGGGCACATGCGTCGTGGGACACAGGCTGTTTAACCAGAGAATTTTTTCTGGGGCATTCAGGGCGGATCTGTCCTGAGGGACTCCCCCGAGTGACCAGACTGGTGGTTCCATGAGTGAGGATGATGAGTGAGGCTTGCCTCCTGGAACTCCCAGACAAAACCTACTCCCGCGAGGGAGAGTGTCCCGAAGAAGTTGAGCTTTTTACGACTGCGGACGTGCTGTCCTGCAGAGGCAAGACTAATAGCTGTGGCTCACTTCGTTGACTAAACTAAGGAAAACTGTGGGTGGCTTTGTCTGGTAGCTGGGTTCAAATCCCCGATAGGACTGATTCTAAAGTAGCCTTGCTCAGAGAGAAATGAAGCGGGGCCGGGATCCAGTGTAGAGAGAGCTTTGGCTGGCTAGCGGCGTACAAGGCCGGGCTGCACAGGTGGCAGGGGCGTGGTTGTGAAATAATCAAAATGATCAGGCACTTCAGGTCCTCGGGAGAGCGGGCGCAGAGGTGGCCACCCCTGGGGTTCCCCTACTGGCACCATGATGGTCAGGACCTCCGAGATCCCATGCCCACCTCCCTCAGCCCCTATGGTGCACACGGAGGAAATGTGCTTGGAAATCTCGGTGGCCGGGCGCGGTGGCTCACACCTGTAATCCCAGGCCTTTGGGAGGCCGAAGTGGAAGGATAGCTTGAGTCCATGGAGTTCAAGACCAGCCTGGACAACATAGTGAAACCCCACCTCTACAAAACAATTTTAAAAGTTAGCAGGGCGTGGTGGTCCGAGCCTGTGATCCCAGCTACTCCTGTGTCTGAGGCAGGAGGATCGCTTGAGCCTGTCTCAAAAGACAAACAAACGGGGAGGCACGAAGGCTCACACCTGTAATCCTAGCACTTTGGGAGGCCGAGGCGGCTGGATCACTTGAGGTCAGGAGTTCGAGACCAGCCTGGCCGGATGGTGAAACCCCATCACTACTAAAAATACAAAAATTAGCCGGGCGAGGTGGCTGGCGCCTGTAATCCCAGCTGCTCGGGAGGCTGAAGCAGGAGAATCGCTTGAACCCGGGAGGTGGAGATTGCAGGGAGCCGAGATCATGCCCCTGGGCGACAGGGCAAGACTCTGTCTCAAAAACAAACAAACAAACACACAAACAAAAAACAAACGTACATGGGAATGGGAGAGGCTGTGCGCCTGTGGGCACAGAGGAGAATTTGCAATTCTGCACTTCCCACCCAATTTTGCTGAGAACCTAAAACTGCTCTTAAGATGATTTTTTTTTATTGTTGTTGTTGTTTGTTTGTTTTTTGCTTTTTCTGAGACGGAGTCTCACTCTGTCGCCCAGGCTGGAGCACAGTGGCGCAATCTCGGCTCACTGCAACCTCTGCCTCCCGGGTTCAAGCAATTTTCTACCTCAGCTTCCTGAGTAGGTGGAATTACAGGCGCCTGCCGCCATGCCCAGGTAATCTTTTTTTTTTTTTTTTTCTTTGTATTTTTGTATTTTTAGTAGAGACGGGATTTCACCATCTTGGCCAGGCTGGTCTTGAACTCCTGATCTCGTGATCCACCTGCCTCGTCCTCCCAAAGTGCTGGGATTACAGGTGTGAGCCACCGCACGCGGCCCTTTTAAGACATTTTAGCCGGGCCCGGGACTACAGGTGTGAGCCACTGTATCCGGCCGGCTTTCGTTTGTAAAGCCCATATTTTTCTTCTGTTGGGTCTGCAATAACTGTGATGTTAGATCTTTTGTTAAAGTCCCACAAACACCCGAGGTTCTGTTTATTATTATTATTATTATTATTATTATTATTATTATTATTATTTTGAGGAGGAGTCTTGCTGCCTCCCAAGCTGGAGTGCAGCAGTACGATCTCGGCTCACTGCAAGCTCCGCCTCCCAGGTTCACGCCATTCCCGAGTAGCTGGGACTACAGGCGCCCGCCAGCACGCCCGGCTAATTTTTTGTAGTTTTGTATTTTTAGTAGAGACGGGGTTTCACTGTGTTAGCCAGGATGGTCTCGATCTCCTGACCTCGCAATCCACCCACCTCGGCCTCTCAAAGTGCTGGGATTACAGGCGTGAGCCACCGCGCCCGGTCTGTTTTTTTGTTTTTTTGTTTTTGTTTTGTTTTGTTTTGGTTTGGTTTATTTTCTCTCCCGGTAATTTCTATTGTTCTGTCTTCAAATTTGCGGAGTCTTCTATTTTCTTCCATTCTGCTGCTACCCATTCATTAAAGTTCCTTCCTTTGGTTTTGTATTTCTCGGGCCTAAACTTTCCGCTTGGTTATTCTTTATATTTTCTACTCCTTTGCTGAGACTTCATATTTTTTCATTTGCATGAAGCGGGGGTTGCTCCTTGAAGCATGTTTACGGTGGCCACTTCACCATCTTTGTCATCCTGTCAGATGGTCCAACACTGGTGTTGGTGTCTGTTGTCCGTTGATTGACGTTATTTGTTTGTTTGTTTGTTTGTTTGAGATGAAGTTGCTCAGGCTGGAGTGCAGTGGCGCCATCTCGGCGCACTACAACCTCCGCCTCTGGGGTTCAGGCGATTCTCCTGCCTCAGACTCCCGAGTAGCTGGGATGACAGGTGGGCGCCACAATGCCTGGCTAATTTTTTGTATTTTTAGGAGAGATGGAGTTTCATCATGTTGGCCAGGCTGGTCTCCAACTCCTCACCTCAGGTGATCCACCCGCCTCGGCCTCCCAAAGTGCTGGGATTACAGGCGTGAGCCCGGGCGCCTGCGTGGCTGGCCTGACTGACATTTTCTTTTTTTTTTTTTTTTTGTGAGACGGAGTCTCGCTCTGTCGCCCGGGCTGGAGTGCAGTGGCCGGATCTCAGCTCACTGCAAGCTCCGCCTCCCGGGTTTACGCCATTCTCCTGCCTCAGCCTCCCAAGTAACTGGGACTACAGGCGCCCGCCATCTCGCCCGGCTAATTTTTTGTATTTTTTAGTAGAGACGGGGTTTCACCATGTTCGCCAGGATGGTCTCGATCTTCTGACCTCGTGATCCACCCGTCTCGGCCTCCCAAAACTTAGGATTTTCCAGGGTTTTAGAATGACCAGGTCTGCGATGATACTCCCTGGCTGGGAGCAGGAGGGGCGACTGGGACTGCTCCCCATGTGGACAAAGAGGAAGTTGGGCCGATTTCCGATGACTGCCAGGTCGCCAGAGGCTGCTGCTGGGCCCTGGGTCACAGGTCGAGGTGTCAGGCCTCTGAGCCGAAGCTGAGCCATTACAACCCCTGTGACCTGCACAAATACGTCCAGATGGCCTGCAGGAGCCAAGAAGTCTGAAGAAGCCAAAAAAAAAAAAAAAAAAAAAAAACCACAAAGAAGTAAAACAGCAGTTCCTGCCTTAAGTGATTAACCAACATTACAACATTCTACCATTGTGACTTGTCCCTGCCCTACCTTAGCTGATCAGTCGACTTTGTGACATTCTTCTTTTGGAAAATAAATCTTATGACCTCCCTACCATGTACCTTGTGACCCCCTCCTCTGCTAACAATAGATAACCACCTTTTACCGTAATTTTCCATTACCTACCCAACTCCTATAAAGCAACCCCCTTCCCCATCTCCCTTTGCTGACTCCTTTTTGGAACTCAGTCCGCCTGCACCCAGGTGATTAAAAAGCTTTATTGCTCACACAAAGCCTGTTTGGTGGTCTCTTCTCACGGATGCGCTTGACAGAGGCCGCCCTGCAGTTCCTGTTCCGATCTAAGCAAGGGAAGGGGAGATGAGAAAGAACTGGGTCCCAAGTCGAGGGGGTCCATTTCGTGAGGCGCACACTCAGGACAGGCCCTACCCTGCTGCTCTACTCTTTCCCTTCAGCCCCTCCTTCCTGGCCTCCCCTTCCCGGCTGACTCCGCACTGATCATTAACTCAGAAGCCGCGCAGGCCGGCAGCCGGGATCGCCTGTAATCCCAGCACTTTGGGAGGCCGAGGCAGGCGGATCACCTGAGGTTTTCAGTTCCAGACCAGCCTGACCAACATGGAGAAACCCCTGTCATGAGCCGCTTGCCTCCACCGTGCACACAGATCTGCAGGGGAGTGGGAAGAGTTGGGCTCTTTGGGTCATTTGAAACGGTTTGGAGCTATACAGAGGCCAGGCTCGATATTAAGTAGGAATTGGGATTTATATTGACAGCGAAGCTTGGACCTAAACCCCTTTGGATCCGCACTTGGGCCCCAGAGAAAGGTTGTTCCTTTCCTCCCCACCTCCCACTCAGGACCACCCTGAGCGGTCCCGGCCTGGAGCCATGGCTAATGGTCCCTGACTACACATTCCAGCTGACTGGAGGCTCCGGTTTGAGGTTAAGGGATTCACAGTCCGCCCACAACTCGTTGAGAAGGGGAGGATAGGGGCTCCCAGATGTCCGGAGACCCTAGCAAGGACTGTGCACCCAGCTGTCTGAATGCCAGAGGCCGGCTCCACGGGTAGCCATGCCTGCACCACCTCCTCAGGACTAGAGTCACCACAGCCTTTTTTTTTTTGGCAGCACCTGCTTTGAGGATTCTGAACATTAGGGTGGGAAGCAAGTACCGTGATGTCAGCCCGGCTAGCTCAGTCGGTAGAGCATGAGACTCTTAATCTCAGGGTCGTGGGTTCGAGCCCCACGTTGGGCGCTGCTTTTACCATTCTTGATACACAGAATTCAGCATCATCACAAGTGACACAGGTTCTGATGCTTGGCCCTTAACTGGGAGGCAAACTTTCATTGAGTCCCAACTCGATCTGTGTCAGCATGAGAGCTTTGAAGACCTCCTCCCAAATTCATCAAGCTGACAACTGCTGTGTCTTCTCTCACGGTGGGTGTCCCAGAACCAGGGTTTCTAAGGAAAAAAACAGGAGATTTTGCACCCCAGGAAGGTCTGTCTGCTCACCCCTAGACTGGGATAGAGAACCTGGATACCTTTCCTTTAGCATAAGACCCAAAGTTTCTTCCCCTCCCCCAGGAGACTCAGTCCCAGGGCTGGGGGTGGATGTGCTGCTTTGAAGTTCAGCCAAGGGAGAAGTGTCCACCCACCCAGTTCAGCTGAGACTATGGGTCACTGTAGGGGCCAGCCCTACAGGATCTGTGGGTTTTTCTCCCCGTGTGCAGAGATGAGAGACCATAGAAATAAAGACACAAGACAGATAAAAGAAAAGACAGTTGGGTCCGGGGTACCACTACCACCAAGACGCGGAGACTGGTAGTGGCCCCGAATGCCAGGCTGCGCTGTTATTTATTGGATACATGACAAGAGGGCAGGGTAAGGAGTGTGAGCCATCTCAAATGATAGGTAAGGTCATGTGGGTCATGTGTCCACTGGACAGGGGGCCCTTCCCTGTTTGGCAGCAGAGGCGGAGACAGAGAGAGGAGAGACAGCTTACGTCATTATTTCTGCATTTCAGAGACTTTTAATATTTTTGCTAATTCTGCTACTGCTATCTAGAAGGCAGAGCCAGGTGTACAGGATGGAACATGAAGCGGATCAAGAGCGTGACCGCTGAATCACAGCATCACAGGGAGACGGTTAGGCCTCTGGATAACTGCGGGCATCACTCAGGCCCTCCACAAGAGATGGTGGAGTAGAGTCTTCTCTAAACTCCCCCAGGGAAAGGGAGACTCCCTTTCCCGGCCTGCTAAGTAGCGGGTGCTTTTCCTTGGCACTGACGCTACCACTAGACCACGGTCCACTTGGCAACGGGCGTCTTCCCAGACGCTGGCGTTACCACTAGACCAAGGAGCCCTCTGGTGGCCCTGCCCGGGCATAACAGAAGGCTCACACTCTTGTCTTCTGGTCACTTCCCACTATGTCCCCTCAGCTCCTATCTCTCTATGGCCTGGGTTTTCCTAGGTTATGATTGTAGAGCGAGGATTATTATAATATTGGAATAAAGAGTAATTATTACAAACTAATGATTAATGATACTTATATATAATCATATCTATGATCTATATCTAGTATAACTTGTTATTTTATATATTTTATTATACTGGAACAGCTCGTGCCCTCGGTCTCTTGCCTTGGCACCTGGGTGGCTTGCCGCCCACAGGTCAACATGGAGAGACCACCTCCCATATGCTCTACAGTCCCCTGGCTAACTCAGGCTCTTGTGAGAGAGGCCAGAACCCCAGAAACCAGTATGACCCAGCCATTACTTATCTCTCTCACTGTTTGGACGGTGGCCCTTATTATTAGGAGACCAGGAGTGCAGCCACCCAGCCCCTCCAAAACGAGCCTAACAGATTTTTTGGAGGCTAAGGCAATCCCATATAGGATGCTAATCTGTCGTAAAGATTTCTGATTAATCCCACTTCTGGGACAGCCTCCAAGAGTTCCAGTTCATCTATTGTTTCTTGTGTAAGACTAACTATAAATTCTGCCCTTAGGTCAAAACAACCTTGCTGCTATTGCATTTACCATAAATCTTGCCCTTAAGCAAGTGCCTTATACATTCCTTCTGAAGTACATACACCCTTTCCCTGTGGTATGTAGACCCTGGGTCTGGGCAGTAAGGCATGGAGACCCACTATCTTGTCCCCCTGCCACCAGAGACCCAGACCCGGATTCTGTTCATAAGTCCCTATTAAATGTTTTTTTCCTAAGAAAGATGATTTGTTGGTCTTTTTCTTCAGCCTGGCACCTTCCTTGGACTTTGGGTGTAGGTTTGCATTATGGTTGTAACCAGCCAAGGTGTGCCTTTGGAATGGGAGTCAAACCTTAATGTCTGGGCTTTAGAGTGGTTTTGGACACATTTGCCAGTGGGGGTGCTGAGATAGAGGCTGTCTGGGGGCCCCAAGGAAGGCAGATCAGAGGCTAGGACAAAATGCTACAGGCATCTCAACAGCCCAGGTCCTAATAATATGGCGCCATCGCCTCAGCCTCTGATCAGAGTTCAAATCCCAGCTGGAGGATGTTGGCTTATGGGGCCTTATAACCATGACCCTGTGTCACAGCGATGCATGGGGAATGGGGCTAGGGGTCACTTGTATCCTTGGCCTGTGAGGGTTGCAGAGCCAGGGGTGGGTTGGGGACTGGTGCCCTCTGTCTGAAACTATCCATCTTGGGCATTTTTCACGGAGGAGATAGGGCTGTCCTGTGATTGTCTTTGCGTCTTTTTAGGAAGATTGGAACTATCAGGCTGGGCGCGGTAGTTCATGCCTGTAATCCCAGCACGTTGGGAGGCAGAGGTGGGCAGATCATAAGATCAGGAGATCGAGACCATCCTGGCTAATACGGTGAAACTCCACCTCTACCGAAAATACAAAAAATTAGCCGGGTGTGGTGGTGTGCACCTGTAGTCCCAGCTGCTGGGGAGGTTGAGGCAGGAGAATGGTGTGAACCTGGGAGGCGGAGCTTGCAGTGAGCCGAGATCACGCCACTACACTCCAGCCTGGGTGACAGACTCTGTCTCAAAAAAAAAAAAAAAAAGCAAAAAGAAACAAAGACTGGAGCTATCAAATAAAGGCTGAACTAGGTATATTCCAAGAATACAAGGTTGGCCTTAAATTCAAGAAAATTATCAAAATAATTCATCATATTAACAGAATAAAAAAAGAAGTCATGTGGCGATCTTAATGTTTGGAAGGGCGCTTCATGCAATTCACACCTGTATTAACCGTTTGTTTGTTTTACAGGCAGAATCTTGCTCTGTCATCCAGGCTGGAGTGCAGTGGTACAATCTCGGCTCACTGCAACCTCCACCTCACGGGTTCAAGCAATTCTCTCTGCCTCAGCCTCTGGAGTAGCTGGGGTTACAGGTGCCCACCACCACATCCAGCCAATTTTTGTATTTTTAGTGGAGTTGGGGTTTCACCATGTTGGCCAGGCTGGTCTCGAACTCCTGACCTCAGGTGAACCTTGGCCTCCCAAAATGCTGGGATTAGAGGCGTGAGCCACCGTGATCAGACAGAATCTTACTTTGTTACCCAGGCTGCAGCACAGTGGTGAGAACACAGCTGATTGCAACCTCAACCTCCTCAGCTCAAACAATACTCCCACCTCACGCACCACCTAATTTTTTTGTGTTTTCTGTAGAGATGGGGCCTCACTATGTTGGCTAGGCTGGTCTCAAACTCCTGAGCTCAAGGGGTCCTCTCATGAGACATTGTGCCGGCCCATTATTTTCCTTCTTTGCTTCAACTCCCATCAGCTACCAGTTTCTGGACTGGAATGCCGTTTTTCCTCCTCTTTCTTGACTAGCCCCTTATTTTCTCTCCTGTCTGAGCTTTAATGTCACTCCTAGACTCATTGTTCCCATGTCAAGAACTCATCTATATCTGACAACACTATTATGACAGCCTGTAATTTTTGTAAGTCTGTTCATTTTATTTTTTATTTTTTCCAAGACAGGGTCTTGCTATGTTGCCCAGGCTGGAGTGCAGTGGTGTGATCTAGTTCACTGCAGTCTCAGCCTCCTGCACTCGGGAATTCTCCTACCTCAGATTTCCAAGTAGCTGGAACAACAGACGTGTGCCACCACACCCAGCTAATTTTATTTATTTATTTAGATGAAGTCTCCTTCTGTCACCTAGGCTGGAGTGCAGTGACGCGAACTCAGCTCATTGCAACCTCCGTCTCCCAGATTCAAGCGATTCTCTTGCCTCAGCCTCCTGCATAGCTGGGATTACAGGCATGTACCACCACGCCAGACTATTTTTTTGTATTTTTAGTAGAGACAGGGTTTCACCATGCTGGCCAGGCTGGTCTTGAAGTCCTGACCTCTAGAGATCCACTCACCTCGGCCTTCCAAAGTGCTGGGATTACAGGTGTGAGCCACCATAGCCGGCCTGATTGATTTATTTAAATTTAGTTACCGGGTCTTTCTATGTTGCCTGGGATGGTCTTGAGCTCCTGGGCTCAAGTGATGCTCCCTCCTCGGCCTCCCAAAATGCTAGATGTGCATCATTGGGCCAGCCTATTTTACTCTTTATTTTAAAATAATTATAGATTCACAGTAAGTTGTCAAAAAGAAAAAAAAAGTACAGAAAACTCTTGTGTAGCATTCACCCAGTTTTCCCTAAGACTTCCATGACTATGGTTCAACATCAATGCTAGAAAATGAACACTGGCTGTTTTTTTAAACATATTATTCTTGGTTATTTTCTTTTTTTTTTTTTTTTTTTTTTTTTGAGACTGAGTCTGGCTCTGTCACCCAGGCTGGAGTGCAGTGGCCGGATCTCAGCTCACTGCAAGCTCCGCCTCCCGGGTTTACGCCATTCTCCTGCCTCAGCCTCCCGAGATGCTGGGACCACAGGCGCCCGCCACTTCGCCCGGCTAGTTTTTTGTATTTTTTAGTAGAGATGGGGTTTCACCGTGTTAGCCAGGATAGTCTCGATCTCCTGACCTCATGATCCGCCCGTCTCGGCCTCCCAAAGTGCTGGGATTACAGGCTTGAGCCACCGCGCCCGGCCTATTCTTGGTTATTTTCAATCTTCACTTTGAACTGTGTGCTCTTTATTTTCTGCCCACCATTGTGCCCACCAAAAAAATTAGGTGTATGCTTTAACACATGATGCCTATGATCTTTGAGAATAAAAAATTTGAGTCCATGTAGATAAATCTAGACCTGACTTGTTCTGTTTTATTTTATTTTATTTTATTTGAGACTGAGTCCTGCTCTTGTCGCCCAGCTTGGAGTGCAGTGAGGCGATCTGGGCTCACTGCAACCTTCGCCTCCCGGGTTCAAATCATTCTCCTGCCTCAGCCTACCGAATATCTGGGATTGCAGGTGCGTGCCACCAAGCCCAGACAATTTTCGTATTTTTAGTGGAGACAGAGTTTTATCCTGTTGGTTAGATTGGTCTCATTCCTGACCTCAAGTGATCTGCCCGCCTAGGCCTCCCAAGGTGCTGGGACTACAGGCATGAGCCACCCCGCTTGACTTGTTCTTTTTTGTTTCTTTTTGAGACGGAGTCTCGCTCTGTCCCTAAGTTGGAGTGCAGTCGCCCCATCTCAGCTCACTGCAACCTCCGCTTCTGGATTCAAGCGATTCCCCTGCTTCAGCCTCCCAAGTAGCTGAGACTACAGGCATGCGCCAGCACGCTTGGCTAATTTTTTGTATTTTTAGCAGAGATGGGGTTTCACTGTGTTGGGCAGGCTGGTCTAGAACTCCTGACCTCGTGATCCGCCCGCCTCGGCCTCCCAAAGTTCTGGGATTACAGGTGTGAACCACTGCCCCCGGTCGACTTGTTCTTTTTTAAAAAATTAAAATATGGTCTGGGTCTTTTACTTTGGAAGAGCGGTGTTAACTTCAGAACTGTCCTAGGTTCAGTTCAGATCGCAGGGAGGGAAGGGGGTCGAAGAGGGAAGGAAGTTGGGCCTCTGTGCCCACTGCGCCCGCGAATCTGGGAGGCAGGGTGACCGGGTGCCCGGGCTCCATCCGCTGGGGCTGGGCCGCCCGCCTGCCCCCGCGCAGTTCAGAGGCTCCTGCCGGGGGAGGCGTCCATTGCGTTCGCTTACTTCTCTGGGTCAACAAGTGAGGGACGCGGAGACTGAGTTAGCTGCGGCCACCCGGGCCCGCGGACACCGTCTTCATTCACTCCCACCCGCAGTCAAGTCCTTCTACCCGCAGTCCTTCCCTAAAAGAAGAAAAAGGGCCAGATGCGCGCTGTCCAGGATACTCAGTCCTGGGTCCAGGAGGTCGCGGTGTAGCTGATCCCCGGGTTCCTAAACCCAGGCCCGGGGCCCAAGGCCCCGCCTGCTGGGGTCGCACCTGCAGTTTGAGAAACCGAAGAACCTAGGAGAGGGAGGCAGGGCCTGCTTTTCCTGCGAAAGATTCTTTCATTCGCTCCATTGTTGTTCTTGCGCGCTGAATTTCCCAGGCAAACAACAAACAACAAACAACAAACAACAGCTGATCACGGCGGCCTGGGCTCCTCTGGGATTCCGACCCGGGGCCTCTCGCACTCAAAGCGAGACTCATACCTCTAGGCCAACAGACCTCGGTGGCAGGAAGCACCATCTTTGCTCCCCAACGCCCACACCCCTCTCTTTATCTTTCTGGAACCCAAAACTTTGTATTTTCCGCTCTCCATAAACGTCGATGCCAGCGCTGGGAGTGTGGCCGGGAACCCAGGATCGCGGCAGCGAGAAGCCCAAACAGAGGGGAGGAGGGAGTCCCCGGAGTGGGACAGCGCTCAGCTCTGGGGTGGGGTTGATCTAGGGCAAAATAGGGCGGGCGCCCTGTGGCGATGGGCAGGACCCTCTCGCCCACCACACGCGGAGCTCGCTGGATCCTCTCCACACCCAGGCCGTGTCCCCCGGCTTTCCAAACTGCTGACGTCCTTAATGAAGGATCCAGAAGGTGTTACAGTATTGGCCCATCAGGATTTGAACCTCAGCCCCACTCTCACCCTAATCATAACCTCAAAGCCACCAGCGCCTAAAGACAGAGTAAGAGAGAAACAGAGGCAGAGAGAGTTCGTGTCACTGTCATGCCCTTTGCCATCGCTGCTCATCCCCAGTGACCTCCCGGAACTTGACAGAGCTAGCTTCTGAGTCAGAGCAGAGGCTCTGGGCTGAACCCAGGGGAGGCTATGGGGGCGCCTCTGGGATGGAGCCAGCCACCGGCTGCAGTCGGATGCAAGGTGGGCTGGCCGCTCAGCCATCCTCCTAGGGCAAGGTCTTGGGTATGAGTCAGCAGCCCCAGATTTGAGCGCAGACCCGTTAACCCCGGGGCAGGGGAAAATACAGCGGGGAGCCCCAGGTTGCAGGTCTGACCCTGAGCATCCCCTACCGAGCCCAGTGCGGATGGGCTCTGTCTCCACCGGGCTGGTTCACCAGGGTCTCCCCGCAGCGACCCCAGAATTCTGCCAATCACTTGGGTACAGGGATGAGCTCTATTCACTTCGGAATCAGCCGACTCGCGCCAGATTGGAGGCAGGCGTCTGAAATGTCAGCGGAAGTCCACACCTGGGAGGCTCGTTGGTCTAGGGGTATGATTCTCGCTTCGGGTGCGAGAGGTCCCGGGTTCAAATCCCGGACGAGCCCCAAAAGTGGTTACTTTTCCCCCGTCATTTTAGAGAATACGAACTTGAAAATCGGGGACCGAGCCTGAAGCCTCATCCACCAGTCGCCTTGCTCCGCTTCAGGTCCGTCCAGGTCTGTGCCTCAGCTGCAAGGGACCAGGATGCTCCTGAGGCTGGCCTGGTTGGCACTTGCCTCGGTCTCGCTGGAGCCCCGCTCCCTTCTCCTCCTTCGCAGCCCCAGACCAGAGAAGCTGTACCCTCCGCAGCCCCGGTCGCTCAGCTCCACATGGGCTCCCGGTATGGAGGAGGGCGGTAGTTGGGTTGTGAGTGATCAGAGTGGGGTGCGCGATCCAGGTGGGCCCTGGAGAGCTACTCTTTCCTCGACCTCCCCCCTTCGCCCTAGAAACCCACATCTCTGCGGGCCAAGGCGGATCCGCAGATGAAGCTCGTTGAGAGCAGGTCGAAGCTGCCTGACCCCATGGCCCCCTGCTGCCCTGGCCGGGAAGGTAGCCAGGAGCCACACATGGCTCTTAAACACTTGAAATAGGGCTGGTCCACTTGAGATGTGCTGCTGTAAGTACGGAATACGCATCGGGATTTTGAAGACTTGGTACCAAAAAAATAAGATATCTCATTCTCTCATTACACATGGAAATTAGATTTCACGTCTACGGTATTGAATAATATGCACACATATGAAAAACATGTGTATGTTATACTTAAACATACATATTTTATATATGTTTATATTATATGTAGTATATATGTATCATATAATTCTATTAGTAATATGATTATATCATAATTAATTTTATTATATAATTATAATTTTCTTTGAGACAAGGTCTCGCTCTGTCGTCCAGGCTGGAGTGCAGTGGCATCATCTCGGCTCACTGCAACCTGTGCCTCCACAGTTCAAGCGATTCTCCTTCCTGAGCTTCCTAAGTAACTGGGAGTATAGGTGGGCGCCACCAAGCCTGGCTAATTTTTTTTTTTTTTTTTTTTTTTTGAGACGGAGTCTTGCTCTGTCGCCCAGGCTGGAGTGCTGTGGCCGGATCTCAGCTCACTGCAAGCTCCGCCTCCCGGGTTCCCGCCATTCTCCTGCCTCAGCCTCCCGAGTAGCTGGGACTACAGGCGCCCGCCACCTCGCCCGGCTAGTTTTTTGTATTTTTTAGTAGAGACGGGGTTTCACCGTGTTAGCCAGGATGGTCTCGATCTCCTGACCTCGTGATCCGCCCGTCTCGGCCTCCCAAAGTGCTGGGATTACAGGCTTGAGCCACCACGCCCGGCCTTTTTTTTTTTTTGAGATGGTGTCTCGCTCTGTCACTCAGGCTGGAATGCAGTAGCATAATCTCAGCTCACTGCAACCTCTGCCTTCCAGGTTCAAGTGATTCTCCTGCCTCAGCCTCCGGAGTAGCTGGGATTACAGGCGCCCGCCACCTTGCCCGGCTAGTTTTTTGTATTTTTTAGTAGAGACGGGGTTTCACCGTGTTAGCCAGGATGGTCTCGATCTCCTGACCTCGTGATCCGCCCGTCTCGGCCTCCCAAAGTGCTGGGAATACAGGCTTGAGCCACCGCGCCCGGCCTGAGTTTCTTCTTTCACCAAGTCTTGCATTGCCAGGGGCAGACAGCTGGGAGGAAAAGATGTACCCTTGGGGTACATCTAAAAGGTACCAGCAAGTCTGCATCTGTCAGGGGCCTCTACCTCCACAGATAGAGGGTAGATTCTGGGAGAGACAGCCAGAATCAAAACATACGCCCAACGTGGGGCTCGAACCCACGACCCTGAGATTAAGAGTCTCATGCTCTACCGACTGAGCTAGCCGGGCCTCCTTATAGATTTCTTTCTATACCTACAAATGGACTGGGTGGCCTAAGGGTGGTGAAAACAAAGTGAGGTAATGAATCAGTCCCAGAAACCAGAGCGCACTTGGGGTCCCCCGCAGCAGCCTCAGTCCCCACCGACGTCCCCGCTAGTGCAGGACTTCTTTCACCACCCTGCGTTCTCCCATAAATGGGGGTGACCCGCCAGAGTCTCCTTCCGTACCACGCTGGCATGAATCTGTGTTCTCCCAATCTGTGCCCTCCGCTGAAATGGCCTTCTTTCAGAAAGAGAAAAAATGTCCCCAGACTGCGACTGCACGCACTTAAAGAGTCAATGACAACCCTTTTTTTTTTTTTTTTGAGGCCACTCGAGTTACAGGCACAGGAGAGTTCTGCTGTGTATCGGCCATCCTTGCAGTTGCAGACAGACTGCCCAGAGCTCACTGGGACTCACAGAAGCCCTTGCAATACTGCTCCGCACTGTAACCTACCGTGATGTGCATTTAGTTGTTCCGTTTCCATTACTGTGTGCTTTTATATCTAGAACTATTTGGTTCTTTTTTCAGTCTAGAAGGTTGGAGGTCCTGTTGTCAAAGATATTTTCTTTATTGCCTTCCATGTTTTTAGACACTGTAGGAATAGTTGTATTATGAGTCTGATACACTTTGCATCTGAAATGTTTGCAATTTAGTTTCTGTTGCTGTTAATGAGTTGTTGCTCCTGGTACCTTGTTTCCTTGTTAATTTTTAGGGCGCAGTGTTCATTTTCCTTGTAAATTTCTTGGTGTAGGAATTTCTGTGATATCTGGAATACAAATGTATTTGTCCACACGCACACACAAATTATTCTTTGCTTCTGCAGGGGCTCAAGGGCATAACCAGAGATTGGTCACTTTGAATCGGCTTGAGTTTCTTTCCACTTGGTTCTCAAGTGCTCAAAATTGGATTATTTACGACTCTTGGTTCATGGTGTGTTCTCAAACCCAGCATCCCAAACAAAAAGGAAGATTCTGCCAGTGGATTTTGTCCTCAGAGTAGATGCGAGGAGGCTCCAGTCCTGGTGGGCGCTAGGACTCAGGACGCGGATACCCGGGCTCCTGGGTTCGGTCTGCACTCCTTCCAGAACTAGGATGGGGGAGCAGAGGAGCCCCAGAAGGCTACACGCAGGTGAGGAGTGTCGGGATGTGGGGAGGGAGAGGACTCTGGACCCCAGATGCAAACGCCCATAGCCCTTCTCCTCTGCTCAAGTGCCCGGCTTTCTCCCGTTAAGGCTCTAGCCGCTGGAGCCAGGGACACTGGGTGGGAATCCCAGGGTAGACCTTTTAAGGTATCTGACTGTGAAGACTCCGCTCTTACTGTATATAGGGACGGCTTACCTCTTCTTCAGTGCCTCGAGTGAGTTCCTACTGACAAAAGTAGTGTCACAAAAAATAAAAATAAAAAAGCAGAAAACAAAATAAGCTTATCAGGGGATAGGGCTCTGGCGACACTGGCGACAAAACTCCAAATAAATTTTAAATGTGGCACTGGGTGCTGTCAGACAGCTTTGGATCTTTGTACAAATTATCTTGGAAGTCTGGGCGCGGTGACTCACGCCTGTAATCCTAGCACTTTGGGAGGCCCAGGCGGGCTGATCACCTGAGGTAAGGAGTTGGAGACCAGCCTGGCCAACACGGAGATACCCCGTCTCTACTTAAAAACAAAACAAAACAAAACAAAACACACACACACACACACACACACACACACACACACAAATTAGCCAGGCATGGTGGCACGTGCCTGTAGTCCCAGCTACCTGGGAGACTGAGGCAGGAGAATTGCTTGAACCCAGGAGGAGGAGGTTGCAGTGAGGTGAGATCACACCACTGCACTTCAGCTGGGTCCACAGAAACACCCTCTCAAAACAAGCAAACAAACAAACTAACATCGAAGGACTCGGACTGCGCTGACCTGTCAGAGTTGTTTGGATCTCTGATCTTCATCTAAAGTAGGAAAGGGTAGAAACCGATGTTTTGGACCAAAACTTGGGCTCGTCCGGGATTTGAACCCGGGACCTCTCGCACCCTAAGCGAGAATCATACCCCTAGACCAACGAGCCACACATTCTGCTGTTTCTGGCTTCTCTCTGTGGCCTTCGTGGCGTCCTCGTGGCGAGAGGTGGGGACCCAGCAGAGCAGAGCTAGGAGGAGACTCCGGTTTCCTGAAGTCTGGAAGAGACAAGTTCAAGCGCGGGTGGGCGCGGAGGGAGCCCTGAGCCCCCGCTTCTCCCTGCGCCGCACAAAATGGGGAACATCCCCTGTGCCCCCACAATCCGGGACCCCCCGGGCCCTCGCCCGCCTCCGCCACTCAGCCCTGGGCTGGGGATCCGCCCGTCACGCCGCGTAGTGAGGAGCTCCAGCTCCGGCAGGACATGGGAACGTCTCAAGAGCGGGCAGCTGCTGCGCTGAGGGTCCGCGAACCGCGACCACTGGACGCCCGCCTTGGAAACGCTGCAGCCCCGCGGCGTGGTGCCGATGGGTGGTCAGTAAAGGCCTGGAGACTGCACCAGGAACCAGCCACCAGACCCGCTACCTCGCCGCGTCCCACGCTTCTCCCGCTCCGGTCCTCCCTTCTTCCCCAGGGAAGCCAAAACCCAGAAGGCGAGCTTCCCACACGGAACCTCAATTCAAGAGGCTGACACTGAGCGTCGCTTCGCTCCATTAGGCTCGCGGCGCCCGCCGGAGTCAGCGATGTACCTCCTTCCCCTTCACTGGGGAACTGGCGGAACCTCCAGTCACCAGGACGTAGGGAAGCAGAGGCTCCTTGGGGCAGCAGAGGCCGCGTCCAGGCGTCGGTTCCGGGGCACCTTTTGCTGTCACTCTGTCCTTCTCTGTGTCCAAATTTCACCCGGAGCCCGAGAATCCGGCAGATCTGGACTGAAAGGATCTCCTCCTCCCCTCCGGATCCAAGCCTCGAATTTCCTGGCTCTCAGTGGGAAGGCCTCGGGGTCTGGGCGTGGAGACGGGAGCCGAGACCCCCACCCCGCCAGGATACACTAAATTGCTGCCGGAGGATGCCCGGGCCTTCGCCCCTCCGTCTCTCCCTCACTCCCCTCCCACTGGCCCCCCGCCACACATATTACTCCCCGCAATACCATGCAATTTTAAACCTTGGTAGGGCTCACCTGGGACTGGAGCCGCCATACTCTCGAACCCTACGAAAAATGTATGCCCATAAATAAACGAACCCGGCGCATTCTTCCTTATTCTAAATAACCTCCTCCTGCTGCTCGGGGTCGTCTCCTTTAACCACGGTTACCGCAGTTGGCAGCGCTGGATCCCATTTCAGGGTGACGGACCGACTGCAAGGCGAGCGATTCAGGCCCGTCCGTCTGCGTCCCGGGACCCCGGGAGGTCCCCACTGAGGCTCTGCCAACAGCAGCCTCCCTTCGCCTTCCTAGTCTCCTGTCCTTGCTGAAAATGCTAAAGGGGAAAAAAGAGAAGGAAAAAGGGCTCGTCTGGGATTTGAACCAGGGACCTCTCGCACTCAAAGCGAGAGTCATACCCCTAGACCAACGAACCGCGCTTTAATTTATTTTTTATTTTTTATTTTTTCAAACATGTCCTTCCGCCCTTGGCGCAGAGAGAGACTCTTTCCATCGCCCCAATAGCTCAGTCCTTAGCGCGCGCACCTGCGAATCTGGACTTTTGGGTTCGCGGCCACCCTCAGATTTCCGAGGTAGGCTTTACTCCTGCTGGATAAACCAACAAGGTGACCCCCTGAGGTAATGAGCTGGTGGTTTAAATGTCGTGCTGATATGAAATACAGGTGCATATACCTATTACTAAGGTAAAAGGATTTCCAGGCAGAATAGTGATGTCAGAAATCACAAAGGAAATGAACAGATTTCACCCAAGTTTTTAAAACGGCAAAAGATGATCCAAAGAAAATACAATCTGAATGACAAATCAAGGGCTTATCAAGGGCTTATTACTGGACTTCATAGATTTTTTTTTTTGAGACACAGTTTCATTCTTGTTGCCCAGGCTGGAGTGCAGTGGCACAATCTCGTCTCACCTCAACCTCTGCCTCCTGGGTTCAAGCAATTCTCCTGCCTCAGCCTCCCGAGTAGGTGAGACTACAGGAGTGTGCCACCATACCCGGCTAATTTTTGTAATTTTAGTAGAGACAGGGTCTCACCACCATGGCCAGGCTGGTCTTGTACTCCTGACCTTAAGTGATCCATCCACCTCGGCCTCTCAAAGTGCTGGGATTACAGGTTTGAGTTTGAGACCAGCCTGGGCAACATAGTGAGACCTCGTTCCTGCAAAAAAATAAAAATAAAAATAAAAAAAATTCGTCGACCAGGCATGGTGGCTCACTACTGTAATCCCAGCACTTTGGGAGGCCGAGGCGGACAGATAACCTGAGGTCAGGAGTTCGAGAGCAGCCTGGTCATGTGACACATCTCTACAAAACTAGGCTCCAGCCGGGGTGTAGTGGCAAACACCTGTAATCCCAGCTACTCAGGAGACTGAGGCAGGAGAAATGCTTGAACCCAAGAGGCAGAGGTTGCAGTGAGCCAAGATGGTACCACTGCATTCCAGCCTAGGTGACAGAGCAAAACTCCATCTCAAAAAAAAAAAAAAAAAAAAAAGAGTCGAGTGTGGTGACAATCACCTGTAGTCCCAGCTTACTCAGGAGGCTGAAGTAGGAGGATCTCTTGAGCCCTGGAGGTGGAGGCTTGCAGCGAGCCATGTTCATGCCACTGTCCTCCAGCTTGGGTAACAAACCTTGTCTCAAAATAATAATAATGATGATAATAATAATAATAATAATTTGGATCTTGAATACAGGCATCCACAGAGGGAAGATGGCATGAAGGCTCAGGGAGAAGACAGCTGTCCCCAAGCCAAGGAAGGAGGCCTCAGCACCAACCAACTCTGCCCATACCTAGTCTCAGACTCCAGCCTCCAGAATAGTGAGAAAATAAATTTCTGTTATTTTTGTCCACTCAGTCTATGGTACTGTTATGGCGACCCTAGCAAACTAACATAGTATTATTCAATAATATTAAATATTATTCAGTCATAATTAGGAATGAATTACTGACATATGCAACAAGGATGAACCTTGAATACATTATGTTAAGTGAGAGAAGCCAGACATGAAAGACCACTATTGTATAATTCCATTTATATGAAATGTAGAGGACAGGCAAATTCGTGGAGACAGAAAGCATACTAGTGGTTGCCAGAAGATGGGAGGAGGGAGGAACAGGGAGGACTGCTAATGGGTACTGAATTGGGATGATGAAAACATTCTAGAACTAGATAGTGGTGACTGTTGCACAATCTCATGAATATATAAAAACCACTCAATTGCACATTTTAGTGAATTTTATGGTTTGTGTAGTATATCTCAATTATCAATATACTGAGTCAAAGCATATGCCAAAATTGGAGAATTCAGACATATAGCTATTCCCCACTGGCTTCTGTGGTAAGGCTATGAGATAAACTAGGCCTAGAATGGAACTGATGCTGTGGGCAGTTCAGAAAGTGGGGAAAGAAACTTTACTAGTGAGGTGAGTGGTTTTCCATGTTTATTGGCCATCTGTGCATGTCTCTGTGGGTGTATATGTGTTTGCTTTCCTTTTTCTGTGAATTACCTGTTGGTGTGCAAAGACAGCTATTCATGTGGTTCTGTAGCCAGACTTTCCAGGGCACTTCCTGGCTGTGTGAACTTGAACTACTTTCTTAACCTTTCCAGGGCTCCAATTGTGTCATCTGTAGACATGAAGATAATGGTGTTCTCCTTGTGCATCTGTTGAAAACAGCATGAGGCCGGGTGCAATGGCTCCTACCTGTAATCCCAGCACTTTGGGAGGCCGAGGCAGGCGAATAACCTGAGGTTGGGAGTTCAAGACCAGCCTGACCAACATGGGGAAACCCTGTCTCTACTAAAAATACAAAAATTAGGCCGGGCGCGGTGATTGGCTCAAGCCTGTAATCCCAGCACTTTGGGAGGCTGAGGCAGGCGGATCCGCAGTTCAGGAGGTCGAGACCATCCTGGCCTTTCACCGGTGGCTCCGTCTCTACTAAAATACAAAAAAAGTGCTTGAGGCCCAGTGGCGAGCGCCTGTAGTCCCAGCTTCTCGGGGAGGCTGAGGCAGGAGAATGGCGTGAACCGGGAGAGGGCTTGCAGTGAGCTGAGATCCGGCCACTGCACTCCAGCCTGAGCAGCAGGGCAGACTCCGTCTCAAAAAAAAAATACAAAAGTAGCGGGCATGATGGCACATGCGGTAATCCCAGCCTCAGGAGGCTGAGGCGGGGAGAATGCGCTTGAACCCAGGAGGCAGAGAGGGTTAGCGGTGAGCCAACATCACACCATTGCACTCCAGCCTGGGCAAAAGAGCAGAAAACTCAAACAAACCAAATAAAAAAACAAAAAAAACAAAAAAAAAAAGAAAGAAAAGAAAAGAGAGAGAGAGAGAGAGAAAACAGCATGAGTTAGCTCATGGAAACCAGCAGAGTTCAGTCCCTGTTCAGTAACTGACAGAATGAGCAGTTGGAATCTTAAGGATCTGTTCTCAGTTTCCCTCTTCTTTTGAATTTTTTTGAACAATCTCATTCTGTCACCCAGGCTGGAGTGCCGTGGCCAGGATCTCAGCTCACTGCAAGCTCCCGCCTCCCGGGGTTTCATTCTCCTGCCTCAGCCTCCCGAGTAGCTGGGACTACAGGCGCCCGCCACTTCGCCCGGCGGTTTTGTATTTTTAGTAGAGACAGGGTTTCACCGTGTTGGCAGAGATGGTCTCGATTTCCTGACCTCGTGATCCGCCCGTCTCGGCCTCCCAAAGTGCTGGGATTACAGGCAGACCACCAGCCCGGCTGAATTTTTTAAGTCAAAAATTTAAATTAAAAACTAGCGGGCGAATTGACTGGGCACCTGTAGTCCCAACCTCTGAGAGGCAGGAAGAATGGCAGAGGTCCCGGGGCCAGGCTTGCAGTGAGAGCTGAGATGCGGCCACTGCACTCCAGCCCTGGAGTGACACAGCCAGACTCTGTCTCAAAAAAAAAAAAAAAAAAAAAAATTTTTTTAGACAGGGTCTCACCCTGTCAGACTGAAGGGCAGTGGCGCAGTGTCAGCTCACTCTAACCTCCACCTCCTGGGTTCAAGCGATTCTAGTGCCTCAGCCTCCTGAGTAGCTGGGACTACAGGCACGCGCCACCACACCCGGCTGATTTTTGTATTTTTAGTAGACAGCAGTCTTGCATGTTGGCCAGGCTGGTTTCGAATTCCTGGATTCAAGTGATCCACCCGCCTTGGCCTCCCAAAGTGCTGGGACTACAGGCAGAAGGTACCGCGCCCAGCCTCCTTCACTTTTCTGTGACTTCCAGAGCAGGCAATCCGTAGGACCCTGGGAGAGATGCCTGCAGGTGAGTAGACAGGGTTCTCCCTGGCCTCCTTTGAGTCTCAAGGAAGTCACTGAAGCAGCGGGCTGCCTTTTTTAACGCCTCACCCCAGCCTCCAGACACACCCATTGCACCATGTACTGCTGCTTGGGAAACTTTGTCACGGAAATCCAGTGTTTCCAGTTTCTGGAAACTCTTCCCATGCAAGTTCTAGGACAATCTCTTTTTCTCCGGTCTCCCCACTTCAAGGCTCAGTTGTTTTCCACCTATGGTCCTTAGGGCCAGCCCAGGGCTACACTTGTCTGCCAGAGAGGCTGCGGCAAGCAGCGTTTATGCTCCAGAGTCCCAGGTAAGGAAGACGAAGCCGTTTCTGTCATAGATCTTCATTACTTTTCTTTTCTTAAATGTCTTTTAAAAATATGCCTATATATTGGCCGGGCGCGGTGGCTCACGCCTGTAATCCCAGCACTTTGGGAGGCCGAGGAGGGCGGATCACGAGGTCAGGAGATCGAGACCATCCTGGCTGACACGGCGAAACCCCGTCTCTAATAAAAAAAAAAATATGAAAATTAGCCGGGCGCGGTGGCAGGCACCTGTAGTCCCAGCTACTTGGGAGACTGAGGCAGGGGAATAGTGTGAACCCGGGAGGCGGAGCTTGCAGTGAGCCGAGATCGCGCCACCGCACTCCAGCCTGGGCGACAGAGCGAGACTCCGTCTCAAAAAAAAGCCTATATATATTTTAAAGGATTTGAAATCTGCGTAACCCAGTAATAAGCCCTAAGTTTGTAATTTAGATTGTATTTTCTTTGGATCGTCATTTGCCGTTTTAAAAACTTGGGTAAAATCTGTACATTTCCTTTGTGATTTCTGACATCACTATTCTGCCTGGAAATCCTTTTACCTTAGTAATAGGCAAATGCACCTGTATTTCATATCAGCACATTTAAACCACCAGTTCGTAACCTCAGCGGGTAACCTTGTTAGTTTATCCAGCAGGAGTAAAGCCTGCCTCGGAAATCTGAGGGTCGCCGCGAACCCAAAAGTCTAGATTCGCAGGTGCGCGCGCTAAAGACTGAGCTACTGGGCCGATGGAGAGAGTCCTGCTCTGCGTCAGGGGCGGAAACACGTATCTCCCACCAAAAAACAAAAACAAAAAATGAGAAGCCGGCGGCTCGTTGGTCTAGGGGTATGATTCTCGCTTTGGGTGCGAGAGGTCCTGGGTTCAAATCCCAGACGAGCCCCATTTTCCTTTTCTTTTCTCCCTTTTCGCATTTTCAGCAAGGACGTGAGACTAGGAAGGCGGAGGTAGGCTCCTGTTGGCAGGGCCTCGTTGGAGACCTCCCGGGGTCCCGAGACGCGGACGGACGGGCCTGAATCGCTCCCCTTGCTGAAATGGGATCCAGGGCGACCAACTGCTGCAACCGCTGTTAAAGGAGACTTCCCCGAGCAGCAGGAGGAGGTTATTTATAAGGAGGTTATTTAGAATAAGGAAGAATGCGCCGGGCTCATTGGTCGCTCCAGGGGCATAAATTTTTTCTAGGATTCCAGAGTATGGCGGCTGCAGTCCCAGGTGAGCCCTACTCCGCTTAAAATTTCAGTTTATTCGGAGAAGGGGAGAACACGGGAAGCGGGGGAGAAGGAAGGGGAGTGAGTGAGAGGAGGGAGGAGGGGAAGACTGGGCATCCGCGGGCAGCACTTCAGTGGGCCCTGGCGGGGTGGGGGTCTCGGCCCCTGTCTCCACGCCCAGACCCCGGGGCCTTCCCACTGAGAGCCAGGAAATTCGCAGCTTGGATCTGGAGGGGACGGGGAGCCCCTTTTAGCCCAGATCTGCCGGATTCTCGAGAATCAGGTGAAATCTGGATACAGGGCAGGGCAGAGTGCCAGTAAAGGGTGCCCCGGAACCGACGCCCGACGCCTGCTGCCCCACGGGCTTCATTCTTCCTCCTCCTCCTCACGTCCTGGGAACAGGAGGTCTCGCCAGCTCCCCCCAGTGAAGGGCAAGGGGGCGGATCGCTGAATCGCCCGTGGTGCGCAGTGTGAATGGTGGCCTAAGCCGTCTTCTCCGAGGGCTCAGCCATCCTGGGAGCTTGAGGCCAGGCGGGCGCTGCGGGGCTGGTTTAGTCGGTGGAGCAAAGAGACTCTCAGCGTCAGCCTTTAGGGTTGGAGGCCCACTTGAGAAGTTCGCTTTCTGGGTTTTGGCTTCCTTGGGGAGAAGGGGGGACCGGAGCCGGAGAAGCGAGGGATGCGGCGAGGTAGGGGGCCTGGTGGCTGGTGCCTCGTGCACTCGGCAGGCCTTTATTGAACACCCATTGGTGCCACGCTGAGGGACTGCAGAGTTTCCAAGGCGGGCATCCAGTGATCGCGGCTCGCAGACCCTCAGCGCAGCCGCTGCCTGCTATTGGAAGGTTCCCATGTCCTGCGGAAGCTGGAGCTCCTCACTGCTTTGCGCTCAGACGCGGAATCTCCAGCCCAGGGCCGAGTGGCGGCGGCGGGCGAGGACCCAGGGAGCTCTCGGATTGTCGGAGAGCCAGGGCTGCTCCCCGTTTTGTCCGGTGCGGAGGAGGGGCCGGGGCTCTGGGCTCCCGCCACGTCCATCTGCCCTTGAAATTGCCCCTTCCAGGCGGGTCTGAAATAAGAGTCTACTCACTGGGGTCCTGCTGGGTCCGCCTCTGCCGCCCCCAGGATGCTAGGACGTCCACAAAGATAACCTTAGGCTATAAGTTGCGTGGCTCGTTGGTTTAGGGGTATGATTTTCGCTTAGGGTGCGAGAGGTCCCGGGTTCAAATCCCAGACGAGCCCGGCTTTTGGTCCAGGGGAAAAGTCGTTTCCTGCTCTTTTTTAGATTCGGCTCGGCCTACAGACCTCAGCGCTAGACATGGACGCCCTTCAAAGGTAATTTGTACAAAGGTCTCAAGCTATGTTGACGCCGCCTACTATCTTACTACCTCTTCTTAAAATTCATCTAGAGTTCTGTCACCAGTGTTGCCAGAACCCTTTTGACAAGCTATTTTTTGTCCTTTGTTTGGTTTTTGGTGGTTTTTTGTTTTGTTTTGTTTTTTTGTTACTTCTGTCAGTGCAAACTCAAAGCACCGAAGAAGAGACAAGTCCCTATATACAATAAGAGCCGAATCTTCACAGTCAGACGCCTTAAAAGGTCCAGTCTGGGACTCCCACCCACTATCCCTGGCTCTAGCAGTCACAGTCTTAAGGAGAGAGGGAGCCGGACACTTGAGCAGAGGAGATGGGATATGGGCGTTTGTATCTGGGGTCCAGAGGCCTCTCCCTCCCGACATCCCATCACTCCTCACCTGCGTGTAGCCTCCTGGGGCTGCTCTGCTCCCCTGTCCTAGTTTTGGAAGGAGTACGGACTGAACCCTGGAGCCCGGGTACCTGGTCCTGAGTCCCAGCACCCACCAGGACTGGGGCCTCCTCTGATCTACTCTGAGGACAGATTCTATTGGCAGGGACTTCATTTTTGTTTGGGACTCTGGGTTTGAGAACATACTCTCAACCAAGAATCAAAGAAATTTACAAGGAAAATGGACCCAGCACGAGGAGGCCGGGTGCGGTGGCCCATGCCTGAAATCCCAGCACTTTGGGAGGCTGAGGCGGGTGAATCACCTGATGTCAGGAGTTTGAGACCATCCTGGCCAACACGATAAAACCCTGTCTCTACTAAAAATACAAAAATTAGTCGGGTATGGTGGCAGGTGCCTGTAACCCCAGCTACTAGGGAGGTTGAGGCAGGAGAATCGCTTAAACCCGGGAGACAGAGGTTGCAGTGAGCCGAAATGGCGGCAGTGTACTCCAGCCTGCTGGATGAGAAGGTGAGACTCCATCTAAAAAAACAAAACAAAACAAAACAAAAAAACAAAAAACAAAACAAAACAAAACAAAAAGCAAGCAAAACAAGGTATCATGAACAACAAGTCATCAACAGTAGACAACAGAAGCAAAATTGCAAACATTTTAGATGCAGAGTATTAGGAAGATTGTAATACAATTATCCTTATGAAAGGCAATAAATAAAATAATCTTTGACAACAGGACCTATGTAAGGCCGGGCGCGGTGGCTCAAGCCTCTAATCCCAGCACTTTGGGAGGCCGAGACGGGCGGATCACGACGTCAGGAGATCCAGACCATCCTGGCTAACACGGTGAAACCCCGTCTCTACTAAAAAAATACAAAAAACTAGCGGGCGCCTGTAGTCCCAACTACTCGGGAGGCTGAGGCAGGAGAATGGCGTCAACCCGGGAGGCAGAGCTTGCAGTGAGCTGAGATCTGGCCACTGCACTCCAGCCTGGGTGACAGAGCAAGACTCCGTCTCAAAAAAAAAAAAAAACAAAAAAACCCAAAACAGAACCTATGTAAAATGCTCTCCTTTCAACCTTCTAGTTTGAAAAAAGAACCAAATAGTTCTAGATAGAAAAGCACACAGTAATGGAAATGGAACAGCTAGATGCACGTCACAGTAGGTTACAGTGCCGAGCGGCACCTGCGGGGGCTTCTGCGAGCTCCAAGTGAGCTTCAGGCATTTTGTCTGCATCTCTGAGGATGGGTTCATCTGCCGTACACACAGCAGAACTCTCCTGTTCCTGTAATTCGAGTGGCCTCAAAAAAGAGGTTGTCGTTGACTCTTTTAGGTGCGTGCAGTGTGGGTATGTTTTTTCTCTTTCTGAAAGGAGGACATTTCAGCGGACGGCAGAGAATACAGATTTATGCCGGCGCGGTGGGGAAGGAGCCTCTGGCGGGTCATCCGCATTTATGGGAGATCGCAGAGTGGTGAGGGAAGTCTTACTCAGGCGGGTGCATCGGTGCGGAACTGAAACTGTTGTGGGGGACCCCCAGTCGCCCTGGTTTCTGGGTCTGATTCATTATGTCACTTAGTTTCTACTATTCTCATGCCACCCCGCCAATTACTAGACATAAAGCGTCAGTAAGGGAGCCCGGCTAGCTCAGTAGGTAGAGCATGAGACTCTTAATCTCAGGGTCGTGGGTTCGAGCCCCACGTTGGGCGACTTGTTTTCTTCCTTGCTACCTTGGAGTTCTGGAAACAGCCAGCGTTTAATGAACACTGCTAGGTGCCACATCGCGCTCTGTGATGGTATCCCCTCAATCATTGAATTTTGGTCCCCGCGCGCTCGCAGCAGCGAGGATTGTCCGTGAAATGACCAAAGGCAGCACCAGGATTGGCTGGTTGCCAGCCGGGGGCAGACGGGCAGGGGCGGGTGAGAACGGAGGGGCCACAGAATGGGTATGAGGGGCGCAGGAGCCTCTCCCCACTTTGTGCGGTGCGGGGAGGTGCCCGGGCGCTGGCCCACCCGCTGTTGAATTTACCCCTTTCCAGCAAGCCTGCAATCTCAGTCTTCTCTCACTTTGCTTTCGCCGGCTTCAGCTGTATTGCTCCAAGTACTCCACCACTGCCCCAAAGAAAAGTAAGTTTTTTACTACCGTGGCTTGTTGGTTTACGGGCATGATTCTCCTTTAGGGTGCGAGAGGTCCCGGGTTCAAATCCCAGAGGAGCCCTTCTGCTTATTTTTTGAGACTCTGTCGAGTGTCGCTCGGTCGCCCAGGCTGGAGTGCAGTGGCGCTATCTGGACTCAATGCAATCTCTGCCTCCCGGGTTCACGCCATTCTCCTGCCTCAGCCTCCCGAGTAGCTGGGACTACAGGCGCCCGCCACCACGCCCGGATAATTTTTTGTATTTTTAGTAGAGACGGGGTTTCACTGTGTTAGCCAGGATGGTCTCCATCTCCTGACCTCGTGATCCGCCTGCCTCGGCCTCCCAAAGTTCTGGGATTACAGGCCTCGGTCACCGCGCCTGGCCTTTTGAGCCCTTACTTTTTCACAAAACATTTCTTTTTTGTAGAGATTTGAGAACCGCTGACAACTCTGATTTCCAAGAGAAACCCGACACCCTAGGAGGGAATAAAAAGAAATGTTGAAAAGGCTCAAACTGGGTCCTGAGGTCTTTTAACTTTGTTTTTTATTTTATCGAGACCTGGGCTAGGGGGCCGGGAGGTGGGGAGAGAGTCTCCCTATGTTGCCCAGGCTGGAGCTATTACAGGCGTGAGCCACCTCGCCCGGCATCTTTTAATTTTTTATTTATTTATTTATTTATTTATTTTGAGACGGAGTCTCGCTCTGTCGCCCAGGCTGGAGTGCAGTGGCCGGATCTCAGCTCACTGCAAGCTCCGCCTCCCGGGTTTACGCCATTCTCCCGCCTCAGCCTCCCGAGTAGCTGGGATTACAGACGCCCGCCACCTCGCCCGGCTAGTTTTTTGTATTTTTTAGTAGAGACGGGGTTTCACCGGGTTAGCCAGGATGGTCTGGATCTCCTGACCTCGTGATCCGCCCGTCTCGGCCTCCCAAAGTGCTGGGATTACAGGCTTGAGCCACCGCGCCCGGCCATCTTTTAATTTTTAATTGGAACCTTGGGGGGTCCGCAGGGATTCTGGGGCAGGGCACTAGGTCCAGCTCAGGGCGTTAGGGGAGTAGAGTCCGTAGGAGACTTCGGCTTTCCACTGCCATGCACTTTCTTTCCTTTTTTTTTTTTGTTTGAACAAAGTCTCACTCTTGTCCCGTAGGCTGGAGTGCAATGGCGCAATCTCGGCTCACTGCAACCTCCGCCTCCCGGGTTCAAGCGATTCTCCCGCCTCAGTCTCCCGAGTAGCTGGGATTACAGGCGCCCGCCTCCACGCCCGGCTAATGTTTGTATTTTTAGTAGACACCAGGTTTCAGTATGTTGGCCAGGCTAGTCTTGAACTCCTGACTTCGTGATCCTCCCGCCTCGGCCTCCCAAAGTGCTGGGATGACAGACATGAGCCACCGCCCCGGCCAACAGCCATGCACTTTCAAGGGCTCAAGTCCAGGGTTTACTCCGGTGAGACTCAACCCCTCGGTCCTGGATTTTTTTCATTCAATTTATAAAATATGAAGTTACTGGGGGAATTTAGAATATGGCTTGTATATTAGACCGTCTTGTTTCATGAGTCTCTGAGGTCCCGGAAGCTCCCTTGGTGGGATGAATATCTTGAACAGCTCCAATTCTGCTGAATTTTTACCACTGGGTAAATGACAGTCACAGTGGATTCCATGGGCCGTGTCCACGATCCTGGGGGCGTCGGTTTTGAGCAGCCTCAAGGGGAGGGCTTTGTCTGGCGCTTTGCTCCCCCTCTCGCGCGGAGCCTGGAAAAGCGAGGTGCTGGGTAGACTCTCCCGGGCCGCCTCCATGTCCCGGACGTTGGCCCCGCTCTAAGTCGTGGCGCTCGGCCCTGGGGTGCGGCGCGGGGGTCTGCTGAGAGGGCGCCGACTTGGGCTTGCAGTTGAGCTTCTGGAGGTCCGGTGAGGTGTCTGTCCCGCGCCGTCTGAAATCTTCCTCTCCGTTACTGTGCCCTGCGGGATTAAAAAAATGTTTAAAAAATTTTTTAAATCTTTTTTGAGATGGGGTCTTCCTCTGTCGTCTAGGCTGGAATGCAGTGGAGCGATCTCGGCTCACTGCAGCCTCCGCCTCCCAGGTTCATGCGATTTTCCTGCCTCAGCCTTCTGAGTAGTTGGGGGAGCCACCACACCCGGCTAATTTTTGTATTTTTAGTAGAGACGGGGTTTCACCATGTTGCTCAGCCTGGCCTCGAACTCCTGACCTCGAGTGAGCCACCCGCTTTGGCCTCCCAAAGTGCTGAGATTACTGGCGCGAGCCACGGCGCCCAGCCCCTGCAGGATCTTTTGTCACGCGCTAGGCCCCAGGATGACCTGACTTTTATTAAACAGCAGTACTTTGGGAGGCCGAGGCGGGCGGATCACGAGGTCAGGAGATCGAGACCATCCCAGCTCACACAGTGAAACCTCCTATCTACTAAAAAAAAAAAAAAAAAAAAAAAAATTAGCCGGGCGCGGTGGCGGGCGCCTGTAGTCCCAGCTGCTAGGGAGGCTGAGGCAGGAGAATGGCGTGAACCCAGGAGGCGGAGCTTGTAGTGAGCCCAGATCGCGCCACTGCACTCCAACCTGGGCGACAGAGCGAGACTCCGTCTCAAAAACAAAAACCAAAAAAACACAGTAGGGCTGTCAAGCGCCTCGCGTCAAGGCTCAGTGCTCCACCGACCCACCCAGCCCGAGACCCTCCGTTTCTCTCTGACTCTGAAGGAAAATTTAGTTCCTTCGGGCGCCTGGGACTCCCTTCTGGAGGATCAGACGAGTCGGACTTCCCCAAGCCCATGCGGGCTAAAGGAGCGGAAACCACGCGGGAGAGGACAGCGCCGGGGGCTCGAGGACGCAGACTGCAGAGCTCTGCGGGGACTGGGCGTTTTCTCTCATTCTCTGCGACCCGAATGGAGGCTGCTGAGTTGGAAGAACTCAGCTAAGACTTTTTTTTTTTTTTGAGACAGGATCTCACTCCCGTGGCCCAGGCTGGAGTGTAGTGGTGCCATCTCGGGTCCTTGCAGCCTCCACTTCCTAAGCTCAAGTGATCCTCCAGCCTCAGCCTCCCCAGTAGATGGGACCACAGGTGAGCGCAACCACACCTGGCTAATTTTAAAATTTTTTTGTGGAGACGGGGATCTCGCTATGCTGCTCAAGCTGGAATACTTTCTTGAATAAATGCCCAAACCAATTCTAGGGTAGTTTTCTAGCCACCTGTGATGAGTTATTCTGTCTTTTAATATTCTCAGTAGGCTGTTTGATAGCTGCCCCAGTGGCCTAATGGATAAGGCACTGGCCTCCTAAGCCAGGGATTGTGGGTTCGAGTCCCACCTGGGGTAAGACAGCACCAACCTTTGGTGACCTGGGATAAGACAACCATAACCTTTGGTTGTCCAACGACATTTTATAAAGGACAAAGCATAGAGACACACAGGTAGAAAAACTTACAAGAATAAGAAAAGGCATGAATTTGGAAGAAAACCAGGGCATTAAACTCAAAGACACAGAATCTCTCAATCTCTCTCTCTCTCTAGGATGAGGAAAAAGGTAGGGCATGGTGGTGCATGCCTGTAATCCCACTTTTGGAGGCCAAGATGGGTGGATCACTTGAGTTCAGGAATTTGAGACCAGCCTAGCCAATATGGTGAAACCCTGTCTCTGCTAAAAATACAAAAATTAGCCGGGCATGGTGGTGCATGCCTGTAATTCCAGCTACTCGGGAGACTGAGGCAGGAGAATCACTTGAACCCGGGAGATAGAAGTTGCAGTGAGCTGAGATCGCACCACTGCACTCCAGCCTGGGTAACAGAGCAAGGCTTTGTCTCAAAAACAAAACAAACCAAAAAAGAACCAGGAAGAGGTCAATTTGAGGACAGGTAAGATCAAAATGCACATGCTCTGCAGAAGGGAAAGTCCCTACTGAAGCTAGTTTGCTCGAATGACCTCAATTACAAGGTGAATGCTGAGGCTTACTGTGTTGACTGTGTGGTCACCACAGCAGCTGTGTCCCAAGAACATGGTCACTTTCTTGACTACCTATCCTGCTTCACAAGCATGACAGGTGTGACCCACCATGCCTGACCAATGGCATTAATTATATTCACAATGTATGCAATAATCACCATTATCTCTTTCCAAAACCTTTTCATTTCAAACGAATTCTGTAACCATTAAGCAATAACTCCCCACATCCCTTACCCAGCTGTTAATAACCTTTAATCTACTTCCTGTCTCTATGGATTTGCCTACTCTAGACATTTCACATAAGTAGAATAATACATTATTTGTTCTTTTGTATGTGGCTTCTTTCACTTAGCATAGTGTCTCAGGGTTCATCTACATTGTAGTGTGTGTCAGTGCTTCATTCCTTTTTTTTTGAGACGGAGTCTTGCTCTGTCGCCCAGGCTGGAGTACAGTGGCGCAATCTCCGCTCACTGCAGGCTCCACCTCCCAGGTTCACACCATTCTGCCTCACCTCCTGAGTAGCTGGGATTACAGGTGCCTGCCACCACGCCCGGCTAATTGTTTTGTATTTGTAGTAGAGACGGGTTTCACTGTGTGAGCTGGGATGGTCTCAATCTCCTGACCTTGTGATCGCCTGCCTCGACCTCCCAAAGTCCTGGGATTATAGGCGTGAGCCACCGAGCCGGCCTGTTATCAATTCTTTTGAGTACAAACCTAGGAATGAAATTCCTGGATTGTATGATAATTCTATCTTTAGCTCCTGGGGGAACCACCCAACTGTTTTCCCCAGCAGCTGCATCATTTTACATTCTCATCAGCAATGTAGAGCTCTAGTTTCTCTACATCCTTGCCAACACTTGTCATTTTTGTTTGCTTGTTTAATGATTGCCAAATATGTGGAGGAAGAGGGGAACTCCTATCCTCCTCCATCTAGTCCTGGTGATAATGTCCATCACTGGATTCCCACATGGAATGGATTGAGTTCATGATCCAGAATGATGTTCTCCGTTCTCCCATGCAGAATGGTTGGTTCTGGTTTGGACACATGACCCATGAAGGGATGATCACAGCTGTACCTGGAGTTGAGGTTGGAGGCAGGGCTTGGACACTGGACCAAATTGAGGACTAGCTAAAATAGATGGGGTGGAAGCCGCTTTCCATAAGATATACCCACCAGTGTGCCATGTCAGCTTACCATTGCCATGGCAACACCCAGGTGTCACCACCCCTTTCCATGCAATGACTCAATGACCCAAACATTACTACCCCTTCCCTAGAAAGTTCTGCATAAACTGCCCCTTATTCTACATGTACTTAAAAAATTGGTATAAATATGGCTGCAAAACTGCCCAGAGCTGCTACTCTCAGCATACTTATGGTGGAGCCCTCCTCTGCAGGAGCAGTCAGGGAGCTGTAACACCGTCTGCTGCTTTAGTACAGTTGTTTTCTTCTACCACTGGCTTGCCCTTGAATTATTTCCTGGGCAAAACCAAGAACACTTGCAGACTAGGCCTCACTTTGGCGCTCGTTTGTCCTGCATCAGTACAATGTTATTAATAAATAAACATTGGTAGAGAGAAGTTTCATGTGCCCTGTGGCTGCTAGTCTGGAAGGATGTGAATTTGGAGCTACTGGTGGACATCTTGCTGCCTCAAGAGGAGAGGTAATCTGCAGAAAGAAGCTGAGCAGAAGCCAAAACAGTAGTGACATAGAGAAATACAGGGTCCTGATGTTATTATTCAGATCCCTGAATTTGGTCTTGCGTGAAACACACAGGCTTTGCAAGAAGACGCTTTGGATTTTGTAATGATATTAACCTGTCGTTTCTCCCTAGGCTGATGATTTGAGTTGGTTTTCTTTTTTTTTTTTTTTTTGAGACAGAGTCTCGATCTGTCTCTCAGGCTGGAGTGCAGTGGCGTGATCTCCACTCACTGCAAGCTCCGTTGCCTCCCGGGTTCACGCCATTCTCCTGCCTCAATCTCCCGAGTAGTAGCTGGGACTACAGGTGCCTGCCACCACGCCCAGCTAATTTGTTTTTGTATTTTTAGTAGAGATGGGGTTTCACCGTGTTAGCCAGGATGGTCTCGATCTCCTGACCTCATGATCTGCCCGCCTCAGCCTCCCAAAGTGCTGGGATTATAGGCGTGAGCCACCGCGCCCGGCCGAGTCATGAGATATTTAACATAAATTGCCTAATTTAGTTATTACAGCCCTACAAGGTGAATATTATTTCTCCACTCTATAGATGATGGGAGCTGGTGGTTCGGTGGAGGTTACTAGCTTTCCCAAGGCTATGCAACTGGTAATGGTGGATCTGGAAATTGAGTGCTGGTCTGTGAAAATCCAAATGTTATGTTCTTAATCCCAGTACAGCTTCACAGGTATCTCCCAACAAGAACACCATCCCAGCTGGGTGGGGGATATAATACAGGGCTGTGAGTTTCCTCTAGCAGAAGTGTTTTTGCCAATGATTACCTCTTAGATTGCATCATTTTCAGTGTTGCCAAGTGCTGAGGCAGGAATTACGTATGGCAAAGCTTTATTGTCAGTGTTGAACACAAAAGAGCCAAGAAGGGGAAGGGGCAATTACTCTCTGCTTTTCTTAATGAGGCTCTCAGGGAATATGGCCCTAGTGGCCATGGAGGCTCCTGTAAAGAGCTTGCCCTGTGATTCTTCCAAACATCCTTCCTGCGTCAAGGGCTGAGTCTGTGCAGCCCAGCTCCTGATTCATGAGATACTCATCCTCAAAGCTCCAGTGACGAGTCACTCTCCCTCAGACCAATAACCTCTGGCCAGGTCTGAAAAAGGGAAGCCAACCCAGGACTTTGGGAGACAGTAAGGACTGCTGCTCTTTCTGGGTAAGAATCAGATCAGTGGCCAGGCGCAGTGTCTCACGCCTGTAATCCCAGCACTTTGGGAGGCCGACGCGGGTGGATCACGAGGTCAAGAGATAGAGACCATCATGGTCAACATGGTGAAACCCCATCTCTACTAAAAATACAAAAAATTAACTGGGCGTGGTTGCACGTGCCTGTAATCCCAGCTACTTGGGAGGCTGAGGCAGGAGAATCACTTGAACTAGGGAGTTGTAGGTTGCAGTGAGCCAAGATCTCGCCACTGCACTCTAGCTTGGTGACAGAGCGAGACTTTGTCTAAAAAAAGCAAAAAAAAAAAAAAAAAAAGATCAGTGGGACTTCACTGATAACTACTTGTCAGGACGTAAAGCCTCGGAGGGACACTCCTTCCTTTCCATTATGCAGAGCCAGAAGAACAGTCCTGAGCTCAGCAGCAGTTCCTTGCAATCACCCAGTCAGGACCAGTCTCTGTCTAGTCTGTTTGACATCCTGAACTGTGGGGAACACAAACTGACTGAATTTCTGCCCAGACCTCTGGGTTGTTCCATTTTAATTTTACAAATTGGACTCAGGGAGCTCAGTGGATATAGCCAAGAAGGTCTGGCTCAGCCTTCTGTAAACCTGAGCCCTGAACTTAGCAGTAGCAGTCCCAGCAGGGTTGACAATATTATCATTTACATCCTGCAAGCAAAATTCTACTGCCATTCCTGTGCCCCATCTTAACCAGCATTTTCCAAGGTGCTGCATTTCATCTTCTTTGTCTACCTCTGTGTCCAGGATCCCAGGCCCATGAGCGGGACAAACCAGTCGAGCATCTCCGAGTTCCTCCTCCTGGGACTCTCCAGGCAGCCCCAGCAGCAGCATCTCCTCTTTGTGCTTTTCCTGAGTATGTACCTGGCCACCATCCTGGGGAACCTGCTCATCATCCTGGCTGTCAGCACAGACTCCTGCCTGCACACCCCTATGTACTTCTTCCTCAGCAACCTGTCCTTTGTGGACGTCTGCTTCTCCTCCACCACCATCCCCAAGATGCTGGCCAATCACATACTCGGGACTCAGACCATCTCCTTCTCTGGCTGTCTCACGCAGATGTATTTCGTTTTCATGTTTGTGGACATGGACAATTTCCTCCTGGCTGTGATGGCCTATGACCGCTTTGTCGCTGTGTGCCACCCCTTACATTACACAGCAAAGATGACCCATCAGCTCTGTGCCCTGATGGTTGCTGGATTGTGGGTGGTTGCCAACCTGAATGTCCTTCTTCACACCCTGCTGATGGCTCGACTCTCATTCTGTGCAAACAATGCCATCCCTCACTTCTTCTGCGATGTGACTCCCCTCCTGAAACTCTCCTGCTCGAACACACACCTCAATGAGGTCATAATCCTTAGTGAGGGTGCCCTGGTCATGATCACCCCATTTCTTTGCATCCTGGCTTCCTATATGCACATCACCTGCGCTGTCCTGAGGGTCCCATCCACAAAGGGAAAGTGGAAAGCCTTCTCCACCTGTGGCTCTCACCTGGCTGTGGTTTTCCTCTTCTATGGCACCATCATTGCTGTGTATTTTAATCCTTTGTCCTCCCACTCAGCTGAGAAAGACACTATAGCTACCGTGTTGTATACAGTGGTGACCCCCATGCTAAACCCTTTCATCTACAGCCTGAGAAACAGGTCCTTGAAAGGGGCTTTGAAAAAAGTAGTTGGCAGGGTGGTGTTTTCTGTCTGATGAAATAATCAAGACTGAATCTCATTCCCAAGGAAATTTATTTTTCACCAATTGAGTTTAATGCAGTAGTTGTTGCATTAAATGATGTTCTTGCTAGTGGCACATAGGGGGAGATCTTATTACTTACACTAAGTTAAACTATTAATTATAATTTTTTTGAGACAGGGTCATGCTCTGTCACTCAGGCTGGAGTGCAGTGCCGCAATCTCAGCTCACTGCACCCTCCATCTCCCAGACTCAAGTGATCCTCCTGCCTCAGCCTCCTGAGTAGCTGGGACCACAGGTGTGTGTCATATGCCTAGCTAATTTTTTTTTTTTTTTTTTTTGAGATGGAGTCTCGCTCTGTTGCCAGCCTGGAGTACTGTTGCGGGAAGTCAGGGACCCTGAATGGACAGACTGGTTGGAGCCACGGCAGAGGAACATAAATTGTGAAGATTTCATTTTAATATGGACATATATCAGTTCCCAAAATTAATACTTTTATATTTTCTTATGCCTGTCTTTACTGCAATCTCTGAACATAAAATGTGAAGATTTCATGGACATTTATCAGTTCCCAAAATTAATACTTATAATTTCTTATGCCTGTCTTTACTTTAATCTCTTAATCCTGTTATCTTTGTAAGCTGAGGATGTACCTCACCTCAGGACCACTGTGATAATTGTATCTAACTGTACGAATTGATTGTAAAACGTGTGTGTTTGAACAATATGAAATCAGTGCACCTTGAAAAAGAACAGAATAACAGTGATTTTAGGGAACCATAAGGTCTGACTGTCTGCAGAATTGGGCAGAATAACGCCATATTTTTCTTCTTGCAAAGAGCCTATAAATGGACGTGCAAGTAGGGGAAATATTGCTGAATTCTTTTCCTAGCAAGGAATATTAATAATTAAGATCCTGGGAAAGGAATGCATTCCTGGGGGGAGGTCTATAAACGGCTGCTCTGGGAGTGTCTGCCTTATGCGGTTGAGATAAGGACTGAAATACGCCCTGGTCTCCTGCAGTACCCTCAGGCTTATTAGTGTGGGGAAAAAAACCCAGCCTGGTAAATTTGAGGTCAGACTGGTTCGCTGCTCTTGAACCCTGTTTTCTGTTGTTTAAGATGTTTATCAAGACAATACATGCACAGCTAAACATAGACCCTTGTCAGGAGTTTTTTGATTTTGTCCTTTGCCTTGTGATCTTTGCCCTCTGCCTTGTGATCTTTATTGGCCTCGGAAGCATTTTCCTTTTTGCCCTTTGACGCCTGTGATTTCTGTGACCTACTCCCTGTTTGTACACCCCCTCCCCTTTTAAAGTCCTTAATAAAAACCTGCTGGTTTTGCAGCTCAGGTGGGCATCACGGTCCTACCGATATGTGATGTCACCCCAGGATAAAATTCCTCTCTTTGTACTCTTTCTCTTTATTTCTCAGCTGGCCGACACTTAGGGAAAATAGAAAGAACCTATGTTGAAATATTGGGGGTGGGTTCCCCCAACAGAGTGTGGTGGAACCATCTCAGCTCCCTGCAACCTTCACCTCCCAGGTTCAAGCAATTCTCCTGCCTCAGCCTCCGGAGTAGCTGGGACTACAGGTGTGTACCACCAGTGCAGCCCGGGTGAAGACTCACTGGCCTCATCCTCCTTTTATGTGTCCTCTGCAATGGTCAAGCATAAAGGGTGGGTCACAAAAACACTCAGGCAAAAGAACGGCAGAGTGAGGCCGGGTGTGGTGGCTCATGCCAGTAATCCCAGCAGTTTGGCAGGCTGAGGCAGGTGGCTCACTTGAGGTCAGGAGTTCGAGACCAGCCTGGCCAACATGGTGAAACCCTGTGTCTACTAAAAATACAAAATTAGCTGGGCGTGGTGGCAGGCACCTGTAATCCCAGATACTCAGGGGGCTGAGGCAAGAGAATTGCTTAAACTTGGGAGGCGGAGGTTGCGGTGAGCCAAGATGGTGCCATTGCACTCCAGCCTGGGTGAGAGAGCAAGGTTCTGTCAAAAAAGGAAGGGGAGGGGAGGGGAGAGGAAAAAAGAAGGGGAGGGGAGGGGAGGAGAGGGGAGAGGAGGGAAGAAAGACAGAGCCGAGTAAAATGTGAGTACTACAGCGAGTAGCAAGCATTTCAGATGAGCCTCGGGCACTGGCTTGCTTGTAGCCCAAGCGGTGCCGAGGTGAAGCGAGGCTGAACCACGGGAACCGGCTAGGAGCACCCTCATTGGCTGCCTGACTTAGGGGGCGGGGTCAACTGGAGCCAGGTCTTTGACATCAGGGAAACAAATCGACATTTGGTCTTCCCTCCATCCAGACCAACTGCCCCTGGCTCTCTTCTCAAGTCAGCTCCCACCCACACCTTCAAGAACCAAGTCAATGCCACCACCTCCTCCATGAAGCCTCTGGATTCCCTCTTCTGGCTGTCAGAGCTCTGTTTTTCTTTGGTTTATCATTCCCTCTTCACAAGGGCTTTCCACAGACTAGGAGACCTACAGACCTGAATACACACACGACTCACTTTGTATCTCGGTGTCCAGCACTGCTTCTAGACTAAAGGTGATCGTCAATTTTAATTGAAAGGAAAAAATATAGGTAATGCATATTGCCATACATTTTAATTTGTAGAGAGTTACTTTACAATAAGAAAGAAATAGCAGAGTGAAATGTGAGTACTACAGCAAGTAACAAGCATTTCAGATGAGACTTGGGCCCTGGCCCGCTTGTAGCCCAGGTGGTGTGGAGGTGAAGAGATGCTGAACCGTGGGAACTGGCCAGGAGCACCCTGATTGGCTGCCTGACTTAGGGGGCGGGGTCAAATAACAAAAAATCATTTTGTTAGCTGAAAGCTAGTGTCTACCTATGCACTATGGTACACCAAAAATGATAAAGAAGAACATTAGGTTGGCGACGGCGGATCAGGTCAGAGACCATCCTGGCACCTCGGCGAGCCAAGGTTTCATTGTAACATAAAATTAGTTGATAGGTTATGGCTGAGTCTAGGTTACTCGATGAGCAGGAGCATCCGCCATTGCACTTCAGCCTGGGTGACAGAGCTTGCGAACTGCCTCAAAAAAAAAAAAAAAAAAGAAGAACATTAAAGTATCCTGTATCCTTGCAGCTCAAAGGTAATCACAGTTAGGCACTTGGAATATTGTTTTACAAAAGTTGGCTGCAATCGATTGCATAATTTTGAGTTCTGATTTTCCACTTCCTACTTCCCATGTCAGTGGAGGTCCTAGAAATGTGACTTTTTTAGTTTTTTTTTTGAGACGAGTCTTGCTCTGTGCCCCAGGCTGAGTGCAGTGGCGCCAGATCTCGGCTTCACTGCAAGCTTCCACCCCTCTGGCTCACGCCATTCTCCTGTCTCAGCCTCCCGAAAGAAGCTGGGACTACAGGCGCTCAGCCACCTCAGCCTCGCTAGTTTTTGTATTTTATAGAGACGGGTTTCAATCAGGTTAGCCAGGATGGTCTGACTCCTGACTCCGTAGGATCTACCCGCGTCTCGGCCTCCCAAAGTGCTGGGATTACAGGCTTGAGCCACCGCGCCCGGCCGAAATGTGACTTTTTTTGTTTTTGTTTTTGTTTTTGAGACAGAATCTCACTCTGTCGCCAGGCTGGAGTGCAGTGGTGCGACCTTGACTCACTGTAACCTCCGCCTCCTAGATTCAAGCAATTCTCCTGCCTCAGCCTCCTGAGTAGCTGGGACTACAGGAACATACCACCACGCCCAGCTACTTTTTGTATTTTTAGTAGAGATGGGGTTTCACCATGTTGGTCAGGATTGTCTCGATCTCCTGACCTCGTGATCCACCCGCCTTGGCCTCCCAAAGTGCTGGTATTACAGGCATGAGCCACCATGCTCGACTCAGAAATGTGATTTTAATGGCTGCATAATATTTCATCACAGGGATGTGATATAATTCACCCATTCCCCAACTGAACAATTTCAAGTGTTTCTGTACTATAACAAACACTGCTGCACACTTCCTTGTGTGTGAATCGTTGTTTGTATTTATTATTGCCACAGGTAGCCTGAGTGATCTATTTCTCCAGCTTGGAGTAAAAATTAATGTCACTTTTCCTTTGTTATTCATTATTTCTGCCTAACCATACCCTGCCATTACTACCAGCACCTCCCTGTGGGTGTCAAAAAGCACCCCAGAAGTTCACTCAAAGGAGTCAGTCAGGTGGAGAGAGGGAGAGAATGGGGAGCTGAAAGCATCCACTGGCACGATCCTGTGAGTTGCTGGTACACAGTGTAGTCCCTGCCCTTCGATGTCTGAACAGCTGGAAGCCTGTGTGCTGCAATATAGATGCCTGTGCCCCATCCCTTTGGGGGTCACACCGGGACCCACCTAAGTTCAGATCACAGTTATCTGTGTTCAAACTCATGTTATTCTCCATTAAAATCTGACTCCGGGCCGGGCGTGGTGGCTCACACCTGTAATCTCAACACTTTTAAAGTTCAAGGAGGGAGGATCATTTGAGCCCAGGAGCTTGAGACCAGCCTGGGCAATATAGTGAGACTCCATCTCTACAAAAAATTAAAAAATTAACTGGGCATGGTGGCTCATACCTGTAGTCCCAGCTACTTGGGAGGCTGAGGTGGGAGGATCACTTGAGCCCAGGAGGTTGAGGCTGCAGTGAGCTGTGATGGCACCACTGCACTCCAGCCTGGGGAATAAAGCAAGAGCCTGTCTCAAAAAAAAAAAAAAAAAAAAACTGCCTCCAGATATATATCCACTCCCTGGCCCTGGGGCTTCCAGTCCCACTGTGTCAAACCAGGTTTCCCCAGGAACACCCAGAGCAGATCCAGGCTTATTCCTTTGAGATTCCCTTTGGGTCCCGGGGATCTTTTTATGTGGAATTGACTTCAATCTATTTTTTTCTCATGATATAGCTGTAGCTATACCATATAATTCAAATAGGTCTATACGAAGATTATAATATTTGAATTCTGACTGCTTCTTATTAATTTATTTGATTTGTGAAGTCTAATAATAAACATTTCAATTATTTTCTTTCTATATGTTAATAGCTTTTACTTTTTTTATTATTTACAGGATGATTGCAGTAAGCTTTTACTTTTTTTTTTTTTAACATCTTTTTTTTTTTTTTTTTTGAGATGAAGTCTCACTCTGTTGCCTACGCTGGAATGCAGTGGCATGATCTCGGCTCACTGCAACCTCTGCCTCCTGGGTTCAAGTGATTTTCCTGCCTCAGCCTCTTGAGTGGCTGGGATTACAGACATCCACCACCATGCCTGGCTAATTTTCGTATTTATAATAGAAATGGGGTTTCACCATGTTGGCCAGGCTGGTCTTGAACTCCTGACCTCAAGCGATCTGCCTACCTCAGCCTCCCAAAGTTCTGGGATTACAGGCATGAGCTACCATGCGGAGCCAGCTTTACTTTTTGATTTGATGTCTGGTTATGGAGGTGATGTGGTTTGGTTGTTTGTCTCCACCAAATCTCATGTTGAAATGTGATTCCCAGTGTTGGAGGTGGCACCTGGCAGGAGGTGTTTAGGTCATAGGGGTGGGTCCCTCATGAATGGCTTGGTTCCCCCTACATGGTAATAAGTTATCATGAGCTCTGATTGTTAGAGCCTGGGAGCTTCCCCTTCTCCCTCTTGTTTCTTCTCTCTTCAGGTGACACACCTGTTCCCACTTCACCTTCTGCCATGATTGGAAACTTCCTGAGGCCTCACCAGAAGTAGATGCCCACACCATGCTTCTTGTACAGCCTGCAGAACCATGACCCAAATAAACCTCTTCTCTTTATCAATTACCCAGTGTCGGGTATTCCTTTATAGTAGCGAAAATGGACTAACACAGAAAGCCTGGAGGTTGGTGAATGTTATCCATTGATTATGAATTATATTAAATACCTTCTAGTAACAGAATGATCTTTGTCCTCTTCAATTCTTGTTTCCGCTTAAACTGTACTTTGGTTAATATTAATATTACTCATTCTACTTTCTTGTGTTTGCTCATTCTCTCAGACGTTCTGAAACAGTTTACTTGGATGAAGGGCTCCTTCCCTCTGTATCAAGATCTTCCTTTTCAAAGCTTTCAGCATGTGAGAAAAAATTAGGC